>NC_081182.1:91971541-92271541 GCF_029867415.1 Vicia villosa
TGCACAGAGTGATAAGCATCCGCAAGCAAGGTTGGAACTGGATTTCCAATTAAGAAGATCTTAATTGCGTTGATGTCGACGAAATCGTTAATGTTAGGGAACAAAAACAATCCGTAGATAAGCAAAGCCAAGACTTCCTCAAAAGCGCTCATATCTTGGATGCTGACGAAGTACCGAGCTTGATCAAACAGGAATTTGGAGGGCAATCCTTGAATTCCTCCTCTACTCACCATATGAGTTCTGATGTCGACTACGTTCAAAGGAGTAGTTGCAGCAATGATAACGTCGTCAGGATTCTTTTCCAAACCGGAGTACGGATCTTGCGCGTACACGGGTATTCCAATCAGACGAGAGTACTCCTCTAACGTAGGTATGAGCTGATAATCTGGAAAGGTGAAGCAGTGATACGTTGGATCGTAAAACTGTACCAAGGTGGGAAGGATCTCATCCACCATGTTGGTATTGAGCAAAGGCAGAAGTTTTCCATACTTCTCTTTGAAAGCCTGGGGGTTGACCACCAGTTTTCCGAGCTTTCCCAGTTCCTCGACCTGGGGAATCTTGAAGGTGTATTTCCTAGCTCTCTTTCTTCCATAATCCATGGTATAGATCCTTAAGTCCTTTCTCCGTTTCTCTCTTTCCATGAAGTTCAAAACGTTCGTTATTTAGTTTCCTTGAAAAACGACTCGAAAAAGACTCTTTTTGTTTTTAGTTGTTTATTAATGAATGATGCATGAATGCATGAATGCACACACAAGAGTTTTAAACAAACATGGCGTTGAAGGGTATAGTGGTCATGAAGTCAAAACGCAGTCTCCCGCCCCAATGGTAAACTAAGGTTAAGGATTTTTGTACCTGTAGAACGGGTTCTAGGGGTCTCAGAGTTTTTGCTCAACCTTAAAGATACGTTGACTGGTATCTATAAGAGAGTTTTCTCTGAGTGTAGTATCTGCGTGACAATTACTTCCGTAATCACCGCTCTACGTCCTAAAAAAGGCTTTAAGTGGGGTTAATGTGTTTCTAGGTCCTCCTGGTACAAATCAGTCTCGGAATGCAGTGGCGCAGTTAATCACAACCAGCCAGGCAAATCCCAAGAGTAGACTTGGAAACCAAGATTAGAGGGCCTTCACCGGGAAGACATCCTCCATCCTATCTTATGTTGCACTCAAATCCGGGTATAGGATTTCTCACCACAAGGGGGAATCAAGCCCTTTCCCGATACAGAATAAACAAAATAAACAAATATATATGCAACAAACACATGATATGACACAGAGGTTAGGCAGGACCTCTCTTGTTTGAGGGGGAATTTGGCATCCCTAATTCCTCATTGGGGCTGGACCAGCAACAGGTCAACCATTGGTTTGGATGAAAAACCAAGGTTTTGAACACTTATATCCCCAGTAGAGTCGCCATTTTTCTGTGGTGGTCGTTTTCTTTACCTCCCCGTTTCACTTGGGAGGACGGCACGCTAAACCCTTCACGCGAAATTTGGAAGGAGAATGCGCCCGTGGTGGGATGAATTTTATTTCAGTTCTTCCTACGATATCACACGAACTTTCTTATTTGTCCTACGAGTAGGAAAGGGAAAAAAAGATCTCAACTAAACCCTAGGAGTTTGCTAAGTGTGGGGATTTACACCTAGACTAGAAATTCTGGAGTCCGGGAGGTCGGTTATACATAGGGAAGTGTTTAAACACCCTACATATCTGTAGTACTCTACAGGAACCTTCTCTGTGTCATTGTGTTTGTGTTTATTGCTAATGATTGGGAAAGTTTCTCCTTTGTATTAGGAGAAGGAATTGAATTGTTTAAAGAAAGACAGACAGATAGACAGACTGACTATTTTTGGTATTTTATTAGCTCGCTGAGATTCCTTGTGAACCTCATGCCTACATATCCCTAGTGGAAGTCAGAGCTTAATGTAGTTCGGGGAACTAACTAGGGAAATTACTTGTTTTTTTTGGTGCCTTGCTTGAAGCTCAAGGTTGAAGCTTGGAATTAAATCTCTGTTTACAGTAAAGAGACATGAAATCATCTCTACAGAGAGGTATTAGTACTATTCTACCACAAACATTGTGAAAGAGTGACAGAATAACTGGATTCATTTCATTCAAGAGGGGGACCTTACTTGTGTATGTGCAAGTATACTAGTCAAATTCCTCTTAAATGAAAGAAAGATGCTCATCCAAATTAGGGAAAGTTACCACATGTCTGGGTTTTACTGCCAGCTCATGCCTTTCAAAATCCTAAATGGGAGACTTGATTAAAATTGAAATTGAATGTTTGTTTGTTTGAATGTGGTAGAGTAGTAAAAATATCTCTCTATAGAGATAAGCTATGTCTATCTACTGTATAAAAGATTTGACTTTAGCTGGCTTGTATGAGGCCCAAGCTTGAGGCTTTTTGATTGATTAATTAATATTATGTTTCTGGAAGATGATTCCAATGGGGATTAATTACAGGGTATTTTTGTGTTCTGTACAAAGCCCAGAATTGAGGCTGACTCTACTTAGGGAGACTCTATTTATGTGCCTTGTACAAAGCCCAAGGTTGTGGCTAACTCTAGCTTAGGGAAAACATTATTTTCTGCCTTGTACAAAGCCCAAGGTTGTGGCGGACTCTTAAATGAATTAAGTATGGATGACTATATAGGGAAAGATCCTAAGTGTTAGGAATCTTTGACACATGAAAGATATGGTTTATCTGCCTTGTACAAAGCCCAAGGTTGTGGCTACTGAGTGATGAAGGACTCACTGGGGAGACTCTATTATCTGCCTTGTACAATGCCCAAGGTTGAGGCTGACTCTTGACAGGGGAGTTTTATTGTTTGGGTGCCTTGTATGAAGCCCAAGGTTGAGGCTAACTGTTTTTGTTGGTTTTGACTCTACTGAGGAGATTTTATTTATTAAAAGACTGTTTTTCTTTGGAAGCTAACCCTTTCCAGGGATTTTGACTCAGCTGGTGAATTTGTCTGTTAAAAGACTGACTTTTATCATGTTTTTGGAGGCTGACCCTTTCCAGGGGTTTTGACTCTTTTTTGGGGAAATTATCTCCTAAGAGAAATGAATCTTTATTTTTTGACTTTTTATTAATTGACTTTGGAGGCTAACCCTTTCCAGGGGTTTTTATTGAAATGAAGGAATGTGTGGAAGCTAACCCTTTCCAGGGATTTTTATTGAAATGATGGATTGATTTTAATTGACTTTGGAGGCTAACCCTTTCCAGGGATTTTGATGATTGAAAAGTGAATGGCAGAAAGATTATCTAGTGGAGACTCTTTGTTTAAAGCCCAAGATGAAGGCTGACTCAATGCTGAGGATGACCAAAACATAGATCCTAGACTCTACTAAGGAGGATTGATGAAGATAAGGGTGACAGAGACTGTCCATGTCTCTCATTCCAAAAATGTACTCAATGTGAAATTGAGACAAACTTAGCTTGTTTAAAGTCTGGTTTTAAATTGGAAGAAACTCACCAGGGTAGGCTAAAAGGTGACTAAAGACCTGTTCCTATGTTTATAAGAAACCTGATGGGTCCTTGTATACAAGCTCAAGAGGAAGCTGGAAATGCTTTTAAGAAGCCTGTGGGTCCTTGTACAAAGCCCAAGAGGAGGCTAATCGAGGGTCCTTGTTATAGCACAAGAGAAAGCTATGTAGTTTTGAACTTATTTTGGCTCTAAGCAAATGGGTAAGAGGTTTCACCGGGAATAATTCCTCTTTGGGTGGATGTGTCCTATTTATTTGGATTCTAAGGTTTTTGCCAAGATGTTTCACCGGGAATAATTCATCTTGGGGGTTTGAACTACAGATCTCTAATTAGGAAAGAGCCTTCACCGGGAAGACATTCTCAATCCTAGGTCATATTCCTATAATATTTATATAGTTTAACTGTCCTAAGGTTTATACTCAAACGCAGTTCTAAACTAATATATGCACAGTTTATATTTGACAGTAATTTAAATAAAGACTGTAAATTGAAAGCTTGTAAAGCCTAACCTGGATGGAGTGGAGGCCATTGAAGAAGTATGTACAGAGCCTCAACAGTATTTTTTGTTGTTTTTGTTGATAACAGTTGAATGTATATGATAAACAGTTAATGGTTTTTGAAAACAGAAGAAGTGAAGATGGACAAAGGTCACATAGGTATCTGAAGAGTTTCACCGGGAATAATGCCCTTCAAATACCAGAAGAATGTTTTGAAAACAGAAAGAAGATTTTGAAAATACAGTTTTGAAAACAAGCTAAGAAGAGAAGGTTTTTGGGACTTACACTCTATTAGAGGCCCAGTACTTTACAGTACTGGTGATAAAAGCAATTTGAAAAATGATTTGGAATGATACAAGGTTTTGTTGTTTGAAAACCCTAATCATTTGATTTTATCAGAGATTGAAAACAGTTTTGAGTTTTGACAAAAGTCAACTTAATCAAAGTAAAAATAAAGATTTTTACTTAATTAAGACCTAAACAATTAGGGTTTTATCATAAAATTATTTACAAAGATGATTAGGTTAAATCAAAGTGAAAATATGTATTAAAGTATTTAATAAAACACTTAAAAACATACTATTTTAAACCTAATTAAAATTCAAGAAATAAATAATATTTTTATGATTTTTTTTGACTATTCACAAAATAGGTATATTAAATAAAAAGTGTGTGAAAAATGAAGTGAAAATGATTTATTTTGATAGGTTAAATAAATATGTGAAGTTGTGAAGAGAAAATGAAAGAAATTAGTGTTAAAAAATAAGTTTTGGCCCTTGGAGGGTTTGAACCCACGCCCTTGAGGTCACCAGTCCAAAACAACACCACTGAGCCAACGCGCGCTCAGTGTTAGTGACTTGCCTCCATTTGGTCATATTTCAAAACAAGTTGTAAATCCTTAAAAAATAAAAGAATCAAAAAGTCTGGGGCGAGGGGGATTCGAACCCCAGACTTGTGGCATGATGATACTAAGGGCGCATGTGTGGCCACTAGGGCAAGTTGTTTAGTCATTAATAAAACGCATACCACTCAAAATAAAATAAACTCTGCCCTGAGATTTGAATTTTGCGCGCCACCACCATCTTCGTCTTCAACCTCAAGCTCCATGAATTTGAAATTCTGAACTCACTCATTTCTCAATCATTTGCCATGATGTAAACACGAAACTTGCTCTAATTTCACTCACGATTCTAAATATGTAACTAACATGAACTAACATTAACTACATCTAACTAATTTACCAGAAATCGTGAAGAACCCTAAAATTTCAAAATCAAATTAAATGACTATACTGAAAGATAAATGGATGATGATAGAGGGTTTTTAATCCTCTGATGATGCTGAACAAGATAGAATCGAGCTATTTCACAAAGAGTACTTAAATTAGAGAGGTGAAGTTCAGAAACTTACCTCTGAAAATGGAGATCGTGAGGATGATTGAGAGCACCTGGGTTTGAATGAATGATCTCAATAGCTTCCCTGAGACTCAATGATGCTAACTGGATGCTTATTGTAGCCTGAATTCTTCTGAATTGTTCTATGGACCTCCCTCGATTTGAGCTTCAAGTGGACATGGAGGTTGTTGAATCCTGAGTTACAGATGAGCTGCAGCCATCTGGTTAGCTTCACTATGACCTGAGGAGTGTGTCTGGATGATTGGCTTGCCTTGAAACCTTCTGAATCACTCCATGGACCTCCAACTGCAAGTGCTCCAAAGTGAGAGCAACAATGGTGTTCCTCCACCTACAGAAGTGATCCAGGTGCTTGGATCACCTCAAATGACCTCCCTTGAGATGTTAGAATGCTCACTTCCCAAAGATAAGCTTTGGTTTGAAGAAATCGATTCTTCTTGCCAAAGAACTTTGAAAAACAATGAACAAGAGGAGAGAAAGAGAAAGCAAGTAATATGGTTGCTTTGGTGTGTTTTTGAATGAGGAATGCATCTGTATTTATAGGCAAATGAATCAGTATAGCTGCAGAGGAGTGAGCTTCCTTAGTGAAGTTGATTTGCTTTCTTAGCCATGAAGAAATTTCAAAGAATATCCAAGTGTGATCATTGCATTTTCGAGCCACCTCCCCTATCCATTGATTCTATCTGATCTTAGGGGACAATTCAGATGCAAAGTGAGCTCTAATTGGTTGGTGAGAAGATTCCTTGGGTGATTCATCAATTTGCCATAAATTCTCAAATGTAATCATTACATAATCACATGTTCTTGTTTTAGGAATCTTCTTCAATTATCATGGCATGGTGAAAATGAATGCATGGCATGTTTGCAGATGTATTATGGGTCATGTAGCATCTGTATTTGAGGTCATGTGCACAAAATTTCAAAGTTCCAAAATGATGCATGACCTATAATTTCACTTCATGAGGCCAACTTTGAACAAGCATAACTCTTAGCTCAAATTGAATTTTGAGAAGGTTGAACACAATTTGGAAAGCCCTAAACATCTACTTTAAATCATTAGTTTATGTCTTCTTCAGAATCCTTTGGGAAATTTGTGAAAAATGAGGCCAAAGTTGGAAGAAAACTAGGTTAAAACACTTAGAAAAATTTCTAAGTGTTTATGACCTAAACTTCAAAATCTCCAAAACTTCATAAATGGTTGATCTTTTGAAAAAAGTTCCCTTGTAAGATGTTGTTTTATTTGGCAAGATCTACAACTTTCATGTTGGAAGTTTTTTGAGTTGTGTAGGTGAAATTTTGAGATCTCACCATGCCTTCAAAAACCCTAATTCCCGACTTTTCGCTCCTTGATGAATTTCTTTGAATTTCTTTGGCCAAATGACTTTGACATCCATATATTGATGATATTGATCTTTGAAAGTCATTTTTTGACCAAAAACCTTAAAAGTCAATGATGATCCTTCACAGTTGACTTTTTCCTGACAAAGTGAATTTTTGGGCTTTTGTGTAGAAATAAGATCTTCTCCCCAAATGGATGATATAAATGGATTATATGGAGGTAGTAGAGATCCTTGAATAATGTCTTGAGTTTTGGATTCATGCCCTGATCAGAAGTCAACTATCTTGGTGAATTAGGTCAAAACCCTAATTTGTCGACCATGTGAAAGTAATGACTGTAGACTTTGAATTGAAGTGTGATGTCCAGTAGACCTTGTAATATGAGTTATTTGAAGATGATTGATGTCTTTGAATGACCCTCTGAGGTTTCTTAGGGTTTCCCAAATGTGATCCCTGATTTTAGTCCTTGATAGGCTCAAAACCCTAGTCTGGTGACCTGAGTATACCTGTACTCATATGACTGGATGTCTAATCAATCATAGATGAGAAAAGTGAAGTTTTTGAGCTCCATGATTGTATTAGAGACTAGTCTTTGTATTGATTGATCCTTTGCCTGAGCTTTCTTGTCTTTGAGCATCCTCGATTAGGTACTAGATGGAGAAATGACTGCTCTGGGTACTTGTCTTGACCTGATGAAAAATCCTGAAGATATGTCATCTCAGGGGGGGTCAAAAATTAGGGTATGACACACGACAACAAAGTCACGACAACTGAGTCACGATAATGGAATCACGACAACTGAGTCACGATAATGGAATCACGACAACGAAGTCACGACAACTGAGTCACGATAATGGAATCATGACAACTGAGTCACGATAATGGAATCATGACAACTGAGTCACGATAATGAAATCACGACAACAAAGCCACGACAACTGAGTCACGATAATAGAATCACGACAATCAATTCACTCATATGATCCAGACGCTCAGGGCAATCGAGCCAACAAATTATAAATGCGAGGTGCGCGTACCATTCCAATATTCCTGGACATTACACAAACAAATTGCTGGACATTAAAGAATAAGATCCAAGAGCTGATCAATGACGGAGAAATCAAATCCAACTCTCCTAAAACTCCTGTGGTGATCACCGCTCCTATGCCTAGTCATGACAAGACTAATTGACGTCTAGACGGACGAACTTTTGGATCATTAGATCTACTTTCATTTGCATGTTTATTTTCTGTTTGTTTAAACATTCAAATTATGATAGACATTATCTGTTTTAATAATCATCATCAGTGCATTGCATATGTTTGTCTTGAATAAATTATTTCGTTATCACTCATTTTAAATTACGTCTTTACTTTGCATATGTTTTATGATACTCAACTCTGGCTAAAGCTGTATACCTTTTGAGGGAGGATGACGAAAACGATACCGCAACCTCATACAGTATGCTTTTAAGCGGACTATGCTGACGATGTACAGACATTGTTTCAATTCCTAAACAGTGGAGACATAAGGATGTTAATCCCTCGTCAACCCCTTTGAGCCTAAGAAGTAGAAGTTTCTTTCTTGTACTAATCAAAACCCTTTGATCATAACCTGGGGCAGGGTAGTTCTCAGTTAACTTAGCTGTGCATTCTATTTTAAGAGAATCAGTCAGTACACCTTTCAACAAAGGTTTCAACCACAAGCGTTCATCCGCACACGTCAAAGAAGGGTTGGAGATGTCAATCAAAAGCCAATGATGGTTCATCAATCATTAAGCAAGGCAGTCAATATCTTTCAAAAAAAAAAATGAATGAAAAAACATATATACAAAGAAAAGCCTGCTAAGTCAAAAATCAAAAAGAAGACTTAGGCAAAAATCAAGGCATCCCGCTGACTGTAAGCTCAAAATAGACAGTTCAGGCAAAAGTTAGGGATATCAAAAAGATGAAAAAAAAAAGAAGTCAATAAATTCCTGAACAACACAATGTTGTGACTACCAAAAGGAAGAAGTGACTGTCATCTCAAAAGTTCTCTTTGCTTGTGAACCATCATCATTATCAAAAGTACAAATCCAAAATTCTCTTGGAACCTGAATGCATAAGTTGAATTAACTGAGCTTAGGTCCGAAGATCATCACGAAGAGGGGTGGGTACAATCAAATTTTGAGCCTTTATCCTTTGTTTCTTAAACCGTGAACCAAGCCACGTTACAACCCTTGAAAGTCCTAATTGAAGCATGGTTAGTTCGAAAGCATACTGTCACCAAAAAGGTATCCTGACTCCTAAAGGTTTACCAAGAATGCTGAGTTAATACTCTGTTTTTTTACAAACATCACGTTTTTATAAACATCATGCTTTTACATCTCCTGTTTTACTGTTTTCCAAAAACTCAAGACAAACATATGCATTGTATCTCATGAATTCATTATTAAACAAATTCTGCTACATAATTTCAAATGTTAGCATCAGAAAGAACTTGCACAGGTTGCAACTAATGACTGAAAGTTATCCCGACAGACAAGATTACTCCAAGAAACAATGCCTCCTACGAATAATCTGAGGGCAACCCAGTCAAGATTCAAAGAATCTCTCAAATGCCAAAAAGTCAAAGGCATACATCCCAAGCGGATTTCAACCTATTTCCCGATCAATCTGGGGCAATCAAGTCAAGATTCTGAGGATCTCTCAAAGATGCCAAAAACAATCAGGGGCATGCATCCAAGTAAACCTTAATGGGGCATTGTCCTGGACCAATGATTACGAGGGGCATGACGCCCATAGTACACATCTCATAAAGTCCCCGCGAGGCGAATCTTTCCAAAGTTACTCCTAACTGGGGCAAATCTATACAAGTTCAGTTTGACGTCTTGATCAACATTCAGTGGCAGGTCCTAATCCAGGAACGACAGGTACTATAATACTAGGGGCAACATTCAAGACATCCACGTCTTTCCACAAAGTTGATTTCACAATATCATATCCCCACAGAGTAATCACTAAGAAGACATCTTCAAATACTCTTGGCTCCCCAACAGAGTTTACATCTTCAACACAATCGTTCCTCCAACACTTTGCTCTTCTTCAACAAAGTTTACTAATGTCTTTTATTCCCAATCAGGGCGCATCAAGTCACTGATCATCTCCAAGCAGAAATCACAAACCCCCAGCTGAGCATATTTGAAACAAGATTAGACATCAAAATCACAAAGGCATAGAGATTTATTTTCTCAATCAAAACAACATAAATCATATTCACATATCATATGGAATAAACATATTCATACATCGCATACATTGCCTCATAACGAATTCATACATAACACACAAGTTCCTCATTTATTTTGAGAAACTCAGCATACATACATCATGACATTACATAAAAATTAACCTTACCTTTTTCAGAATACAGGTACAAACAAATCAACAAAATTCCCAACTTTCTAAGATCTAATTCATTTACCACGAACGGTAATGACACGGTCATTTTCTAAGATCTAATTCATTTACCACGAACAGTAATGACACGATCATTTTCGAGATCTAATTCAGTTACTACGAACGGTACTGACACGATCAACGCTCAGAGAATCTAATTCTATCATCACGAACGATGTAGACACGATTATCTCTCCAAGATCTAATTCAGATACTACGAACGGTACTGACACGATCAAATCTCAGAGATCTAAATCCATCATCACGAACGGTGTGGACACGATCACTGATGCCCCCAGTCTAATTCAGTTACTACGAACGGTGCTGACACGACAAGGGAATCTAATTCTATCATCACGAACGATGTAGACACGATTATCTCTCCAAAGATCTAATTCATTTACTACGAACAGTAATGACACGATCAACACTCAAACAACTACTTCTCAAACACTTCAGTCACAACTATCAGATGGCATCTACAAGCCCATCTCCGACAAAAGTCCCTACTTCAAATAGGGCAAATTTCTTGGTATTCTTGTGTTCAATCATCTCCAACCTTCAGATACCGACTGGCATACAGACCACTCTACATCTTCAGGTTTAAGATAATTGAACAGGGGCAGCTGTCATACCCCAAAATTTGCCCATACTATTTCTCCTATTCACATTCAAATCAAAGCATAAAGCTCGAAAATACTTCCATACAATAAAAAATGAAGGAGTTATGACTTGCACAAGTTGGGCGGTTTTGAGAGAATGTACAAAAGGCAAAAAGGAGAATTTTGAGTTTCAACTACATGGGCCCAAATATTTGACTCCAAACTTGTCCATGGACCTTAAAATGATCTTTGAAATAATTATTTTATATTCATAGTATTTATCTTATTTAAATTGAATTTTAATTCATTTAAATATTGAATAAATCTTTGTAAAATATGGAAAAATTATTTTAATCAAATATTTGATTTCCAATCAACTTTAAACAATTAAGATGGACCAATGGTCAATTTATATTATTATTATTATGATATTTATTTGATTTTATCATTTTAAAATTAAAACCAAATAAAAATCATAAAATAATTATATGATTGATACACCAAATTTTTTCCTTAATTCATTCAGATCAAATCAAATCCAATGGCTAAGATTAAAAATAAAATATGCATGGTGTTCAAAAATTGGAATTATTTTATGTAAAATCTTTGCATATTTCCATGTCATCAAAAAGATTGGATTCTCCTTTAGTTCTTTGACCTAATTCTCTTCATTATAAATACCTAAGCTCATCCATGCAGTAAGGGGGACAAAAAAATAAGGATTGGCAGCCTCGAAAACCACATTCAAAGCTCTCAAAATTTCCTCACAAATTAGGGAATACAAGAACTCACTTTGCAGCCTTTCTCAAGAAGTTCCAGACACTCAAACTTATTCCTGAGACATTGTAAGGTAAGTAGGGATCCAAAACTGTGGCTAAAATACTCTTCATCGATCCATGCATGAACCATATTCTATATCTTATTTCTTAAACGCATATTTTAATTTGAATGGTGTTTTAATCGAAACTAACAGCGCTAATAGCTTCCTGTGATCCATTAGAATAGCTTTTAACAATCGCAGCAGGTTTTTCATGGCTGGAAATTGATTCACCATTGTTAGGGCAAAAGAGGCTGCCCTCTTCGTTTTCGCGAGTACAAGCGTTTTCAGGCCATGAAAACGACACCATTGGGTTCGTGATGTTTCATTTAAGGGATCTGGGTTGTTCTTTGTTTGGTATGTTCATCGTTTTGCAGGTTCAGAATCGTGAAAATAGAGAAGCTTCGAATCCATGAAAACCGCAGGTACTTTCGCAGCAAAAGCCGAAGCAGAATCCGCAGGTAATTTAGAAGAGATAATGAACAGTGGCGTTTGAATGCTTGACCACACGCGATTGGCCAGTCAATAGTCAGCCTAATCTCACTCTATTTCTCATTGGCTCGTTCAAATTACCAGGGGCCCCACGTTGACTCACTTTGAATTCCACCACTAATAATATTTATATATTATTCCGGTTATGTAATTGTTGACTAACTATTCTAGTACAGTTGGTAACGTGCAAGTGAGTGTGAACCTCATGTTTTGGGATCGAATCCTGCCCCAGACGTTTCCAATTTATTTTTGCAGAAAATCGCTCATGGGTTCAGTGCTTCCCCCTCATGTGTGCGTAGGGTGTACTTTCACGTCCTGACCGTCAGATCATCAAGGAAACTAATCCAACGCTTCCAGAAGCGCTACTCTACGGTACACCATCATGGACTCTCCACACCGTATCCAACGCCCCAGGTTGTATCCTTCTTTCTCTTTGCTGTTTGTTGGTTTTGTTTTTTATGTTAGTCTTTTTGTTTGTTATCTTAATCATTTTTTTTATTTTTTATTTTACTTTATTAATTAATGAATCAAATTAATAAATCAATTTAGGTTAATAATTTAAAGTTTTTTTATCTAATCTAGGTTTATATTAATTTAATAAGGTTTTAAAATTAAGGTTTATATTTAATTAGCATTAGAATTTTAATAATTAAGATTAGTTTAATTAATTAGATTTTTAATCAATAATTAATTTTAGGTTTGTTAGCTTTTTTTTAATTCACCTTTTAATTTTCATGCCGTACGAATTTACTTTGTCCTATTACTTCTGTCTGGTAATAATTTTATCCTGCTTTTATTTTCGCGCCCAATTCTTTCCCTTTTCTCTTCTTCATTTTTTCAGGGTTGGCCAAAGTCCTTCAGCCATGCACCATGCCAATCAAAAAGCTAAGTTTTCTATTTTTCTCTTAATATCATTTTAATTCTAATATTTTGCATTTTGATTAAAATAGGGTTTGTTCCAACCGCCAATGAATTTGTAATGCACTCACCCTTATTTATTCTCCTTTTAATTTTCAGGGTTCGAGGAAGATCAAGGCACTCAAAGATAATTAAACTAATTATTGATCCTCTTATTTTTTCTGTTAATTTCCCCCATCCCCGCAGGTGTTTATTGTAATAGCGTAGGAATTTTTATTTCTGCTTTTATTTTATTTTAAACTGCGTGGTTAGTAAAATAGGGAGTGCAAGATTATGAATTGAACGTAGATCACCTAATTACAAGATAAATGTCATCGAAGTTAACACATGATTGTTGCACCCACACACCTTTAGGGTAATCCCTCTTGTTGCCTTTGTTGCCTTGTTGCCTTATTAACTGCTGTCTTGTTGCCTTATATTGTTGCCTAAAAATAGTCAAGTCCCTCGATTCCGAGGATACCTAAAGCAATGTTTCCTGTTGCCTTCAAAGTTATTGAAACTCCCTCGATGTTGCCTTACAAAAAGCCTTATAAAAAATGATTTGTCCCTATTGCTAAGGTATCCTCGCATGATGCCTAAAAAGATTAATGACTATTCTATCCTTCCCTTAGACTACCTGACCTCTTTATGGCATGGGACAGTCTTGTGGCGAACGATAAACCTCGATGACCCGCACATCCAATTGAAAGACTTCCTGCCCTCTTATGGCATGGATAGATCCTTTCGCCTCGAAAAGCTAAAAGAACAAATTTCTAAACTTAGGGTAAGTAGCTTTTAATTGCTTGCTCAATTCAAATTCAAAATTCAAACTCTTTTTCCCACTAATTTTCAAATACTTTTCAAAAAGACTACGCTTATTTACAAGCTAAAGTTCTTTTCCGAATTTCTATTCATACACTACTTTTCAAACAATTCAAACATTTTCAAAGTGAGCTAAGCAATTAAGAGCCCATGGATAACCATGGATGCAAAGGGTGCCTTACACCTTCCCTTTGTATAACTTACCCCCCGAACTCAAAATCTTTTCAAAAGGCCTTTCCTGTTCTTTTAGCCTTTCCAATTGGATAAAATAAAAGTCGGTGGCGACTCTTGCTATCCGCAACATTTTCATTATTAAAAAGTCAGTTCACCGTATTACAACGACCACCTCCAAACTAAAGTCTTACAACTCCATGCAACATCCCTCGAGTTCCACGATCCATGGTTAAAGACCCTACGCATCCACAAGCTCCATAAAATAGCTAGCGAAACGGTACCAACTTTCGCAACTTTAACTTTCTTAGACCGACAAAAGGAGCTCCAATAGATAAACCACTCCTTAAAATCTAAACCGAATTTAAAAGGTAACCCGATCCACTCGGCCATTTCTCTCCAAACAATACCGGCATTCCGGCAAGAAAGAAAAGAGTGGAGAAAGGATTCATTAGAATCGGCACAAAAAACACACTCCAAGTTCGAGGTATTAGAAATGATACCTTTAAACAAAAGAGAATCCTTGGTTGGGACTTTGTTGATGAAGCATCTCCATCCAAAAGCTTCCACTTTCAAAGGGGCATCAATCTTCCAAATATCTAAGAAAGCCGAATCAAATCTATTTGCCGGTCCAAAAGGAACAAAAAAAACTACACAAAAAATGATAGCATGATGCTACGGTGTAATGACCATCCGAATGAAGCTTCCAACGAGCTGAGTCCGCTCGAGAAGGAGATAAACTTGCCTAGGCTAACAAAAGATAAATGTTGTTAAGATCACAAAGGAGGGCAGTGATCGGTCACCAATTTCATTTATACTCCGCGATTTATTTGGTAAAAATCGGTCATTTCGGTAACACTGTGAATGGTTTGTTCTTTGTTTTTAGTAATTCTTTCTTGTTTTGCTAATTTAATCGTTTTTGATAATTTTTAGTAGAATAGTTGCTTTTGATCACTTTGTTGGTAGTTATTGGTTATTTCAGGTGTAAGGAAGAATCGCCAAAAAAATGGGACGAGAACAGAAGAAAACAAAGCCAAAATTGCAAGGAAAGAAGCTGACGCGGGCGCCAGTGTCGTTTGACACACCCACGTCAGCTGAAAAAGGAGAAAAAATGCTGCTGGGAGCTGACACGGGCGCCAGTGTAATTTGACACGGCCGTGTCAGCTGTTAGATGAAAACAGAGTTTTTTAAGGAGAAAACAGTGGCTGACACGGGCGCCAGTGTCGTTTGACACGGCCGTGTCAGCTATTGCGGCCAGAAATTGAATTTTTAAGCTGTTTCATTAGTCCAAGTCTCATTAAGGGCGTTTTCGACTTTTTGCATGAATGGAATGTAACCTAACACTACTTACTCCTAGTTTGAGAGTTTGGAGAGGATCTTGGATCATATTGAAGAATTTTACGGTGAAGAAGAGAAGCTATCAAGGGTTTCGGAGAACGGAGATTTTCAACGGCAATCGCAATTGAAGATCAAAGCTTTCCCTAATTTTTGTAATGTTTATCATCTCTATTTTTATTTCTTCGAATATTACTATGAGTAGCTAAACCCCCCAATGCTAGGGGGGTGTCCCTGAATTGCCATTGTTATGAACTAATTTTCTCTCAATTTATGTTATTCAAGTTTTAATGAATTTATCTTCATTGTGCAAAGTTTTTAATGCCTTATGTTGTGAAAAACGATACCAATAACAAAGTATAATAGGGATTTAGAGAGGATAATAAGAACACAAGAATTGGTTATAACTGCTATTCTTTCACTTTCTCTTAGAACAAGATTACAAGTTTACAAGAATAACAAATAACCTCTCTCACCCTAAATTAGGATTTGCAGCTTAGCAATGATGAGAGACTAGTATGCTATTTATAATAAAACCTAACATACTAACTAATGGGCTTTTTTCCACAAGACCCATTATACAAGCCAACTTAATAAACAAGCTAACTTAACAAATTAGGGTTTAAACACTAAAACCTAATTTAACATGCTAACAACTCTAGCACCTTCGACATCTGCATGCTAGACCCATCTTCGACTACAGCATGCACACTTCGACACCAGCATGTGAACAATCCTTCGACTTCATGCTTAACTCTGTCGAACTGTCGAACCAAGAAGCTACACTTCGACAATACTAGAGTTCGATCCAATATCTCACAAATCTCCACCTTGGACCTAACTCTACAACGTCAAGGAACAAACTAGCTTTCTTCATGCAGCTTTATCAACTGCATACAGTGGAAAAACTTGCATTTCGGCAATGTCTTGGTGATCATATCAGCAGCATTGTCTTCAGTCGAAACCTTCAGCACTTGGACTTCTCCACGCTCGATTACTCCTCTGACGAAATGCAGCCTCACATCAATGTGCTTAGTTCGCTCATGATAGGCTGAATTCTTCGACAGGTGTATTGCACTTTGACTATCACATTTAACAGTGATACCTCGACCTTGAAGTTTTAGCTCCTTCGCAAAACCTTCAAGCCACAATGCTTCTTTCACAGCTTCAGTTAGGGCAATATACTCCGCTTCAGTGGTTGATAGGGCAACAACCTTCTGAAGTGTTGCTTTCCAACTAATTGCAGTGCCAAACATAGTGAAAACATATCCAGAAATAGATTTTCTGGAATCCATACAACCTGCATAATCAGAGTCGACATATCCTTCTATTACTGCTTTACTATCTTCACCCAAGGCTCCACCATAAATTAGGACTCTATTCAGAGACCCATTTATGTACCTTAAAATCCACTTCAATGCTTGCCAGTGAGCCTTTCCAGGATTCGCCATGTACCTGCTTACAAGACTGACTGCGTAAGCTATGTCGGGTCTAGTACAAACCATAGCATACATCAAAGAACCAACTATATTAGCATACGGAATGCTATTCATATAGGCTCTTTCGACATCAGTATTGGGACACTGATCAATACTCAGCTTGAATTGAGGGTTTGTTGGAGTCACAACTGGCTTCGAATTCGACATACCAAACTTTTCAAGAATCTTCCGTAGATATGCCTTTTGCGATAAGCATAACTTCGACTTCTTTCTATCTCTTCGAATGTCAATTCCAAGAATCCTGGAAGCAGCTCCCAGATCCTTCATATCGAACTCCTTATTGAGTTCAGCCTTCACCCTCATCACATCTTTAACACTGTTGCTAGCTATGAGAATATCATCCACATAAAGCAACAAAATAACAAATGAATTACCAGGTCGAAATCTGAAGTAAACGCAATGGTCGAACTGATTTCTAATGAAACTTATGCGTGCCATGAACTTGTCGAATCTCCTATTCCAGTGTCGAGGAGATTATTTCAGCCCATACAAAGATCTCTTTAACTTGCACACATAATCTTCCTTCCCCTTTTCGACATACCCTTCAGGTTGCCTCATCAGGATCGTTTCATCTAGATCACCATACAAGAATGCAGTCTTCACATCCATCTGTTCCAGTTCAAGATCGAACTGTGCCACCATGGCAAGCAACATTCGAATGGACCTATGCTTCACAACAGGAGAAAACACATCATTGAAGTCGACACCTTCTTTCTGAGTGAAACCCCTTGCAACTAACCTTGCCTTGTATCTTTTCGACGTCACTCCTTCAATTCCTTCCTTAACTTTGAAAATCCATTTACAGCTGACTAACCTTGCCCCAACAGGTTTCTTGATCAGTTCCCAAGTATGATTATCATGAAGAGATTTCATCTCATCATCCATGGCCTTCAGCCATTCAGTCTTATTTCGACTCCTCATAACTTCCTTATAGTCTCTAGGTTCTTCGTCTAGAACCTCACTTGCAGAGATTAAGGCATAAGCTATAAGATCTGCATATCCAAGTCTCTGAGGTGGCTTGATGACTCTTCTCGACATATCTCTCGACAATAGGTAGTCATCGTCAGTTTCCTCAACTTCAGCATCTTCTGCTTCTTCTTCGACTTCATCTGGGATATGCAATTCAGCATCAACATGCTCCACCTCAACAGGAATCTCTACCTGTTCCAGCTCTTCGTCAGATGTTTCTGTACTTCGACCAACATCATCAGTTTTCTTAAAAGCCATTTCAGCTTCATTGAAAACTACATCTCGACTGGTGATACACCTCCTGTGACCTGGCTCTAGGCACCATAGCCTATAAGCTTTGACTCCTTCAGGGTATCCCATGAACATGCATTTCAGAGCTCTAGGTTCGACCTTGTCTTGCCTAATGTGAGCATAGGCTACGCAGCCAAATACTCTCAGTTTGTCGAGATCTGGTGGATGTCCCGACCAAACTTCTTCAGGTGTCTTCATATCTAACGCTGTCGAAGGACATCTATTTATCAGATATGTTGCTGTCGAAACAGCCTCAGCCCAGAACACCTTTGTTAACCCCGCACTAGTCAACATGCATCTGATTCTCTCCAAAATAGTTCGATTAAACCTTTCAGCCAAACCATTTTGCTGTGGAGTACCTGCAGTAGTTCTATGCCTTGCAATACCAGAGGCAGCACAAAAACTGTCGAATGCCTCATTGCAAAATTCAAGGCCATTGTCGGTTCTCAACCTCTTGACCTTTTTGCCAGTCTGATTTTCAACTAGAGTCTTCCAACTTTTGAAATTCTCAAAAGTTTCATCCTTAGTCTTCTGGATGAATACCCATAGTTTTCTGGAATAATCATCTACTATGGATAAAAAATACCTTGCTCCTGAATGTGATGGACACCTTGCAGGCCCCCAAAGATCAGCATGGATGTAATCAAGGGATCCATGTGTTCTTTGTTTGCCTTTGTTGAACTTCACTCTGCAAGATTTTCCAAGTACACAGGGTTCACAAAACTTCAGCTTTTCGATTTTGTCTCCACCAAGCAGATTTTGTTTCCCTAATTCGACCAGACCCCTATCACTGACATGGCCCAATCTCATGTGCCAGATTTCTGTTTTCGACAAAGGTTTCGTGGATGCAACATTTGTCGAACCACTTACAACTTCAGCCTCAAGGGTATACAAGCCTTGTTTCTTCACGCCTCTCAAGACTTCCTTCGAATCCTTCACGACTCTTAGGATACTTTTCTCTCCTTGGAAAACATATCCTTTCTTGTCGAATTCACCAAGAGAAAGCAGATTTCTCTTCAAATCAGGAACATACCTGACTTCAGTCAACAACCTTATTGACTCATCATGGAGCTTGAATCTCACAGATCCAACACCTGCAATCTTGCAAGCCTTGTTGTTTCCCAGCAATACTGATCCACCATCTTGATCACATAATTCCTCGAACAAGTCTTTGTTTGAAGTCATGTGCCAAGTGCAACCTGAATCCATAATCCACTCCTTCTTAGAGTCACTGCTTGAAACCACAAGAACATCAGATGATTCGAAATCATCTTGAACAATGGCAGCGTTGCCATTATCCTTACCTCCATGATATTTCAAGCGTTCAGGGCACACCTTTCTTGTGTGACCCTCCTTCTTACAATGGTAGCATCGAATGCCAGATGCTTCGCCACTGTAAGTCTTCGACTGGCTTTTGCCTTTCTTCTTGTCGAACTTACCATCCTTTCGTAAGAGTTTTCCTTTAACGGCCAAACCTTCGCCAACAGTCGAAGGTTTATGCTCCTTTCGTTCATTCAAGTCCTTAGAGTACAAGGCTGATTGAACTTCTTCAAACGTCAGGGACTCCCTTCCATACAAGAGAGTTTCTTTGAAGTGAGCATGTGATTGAGGCAAAGAACACAATAGTAACAGCGCTTGATCTTCATCATCGATCTTCACATCAATATTTTCAAGATCAAGAATCAGCTTGTTGAACATATCCAACTGCTCAGCCAATACTTTGTCTTCAATCATCTTGAATGAATACAAAGCTTGCTTCAGGTAGAGTCGATTTACCAGCGATTTGGTCATATACAAACTTTCAAGTTTCACCCATAACCCTGATGCCGTCGTCTCCTTTGATACCTGCCGGAGAACCTTATCACCAAGGCTCAACAAAATTGCGCTGTGTGCTTTCTCGATCATATTTGTCTTCTCCGCTGCCGTCAATTCTGCATTCATGGCTGCCTCTCCCTTCAACGCTTCCAAACAACCCTGCTGAACCAGTAGGGCTTTCATCTTCAAGCGCCACAGACCGAAATCATTCACTCCGGTGAACTTTTCAATCTCATACTTTGTTGAAGGCATCTTCTCCACGCTCACCGCACCAATTTGTTGTGAAAAACGATACCAATAACAAAGTATAATAGGGAATTAGAGAGGATAATAAGAACACAAGAATTGGTTATAACTGCTATTCTTTCACTTTCTCTTAGAACAAGATTACAAGTTTACAAGAATAACAAATAACCTCTCTCACCCTAAATTAGGATTTGCAGCTTAGCAATGATGAGAGACTAGTATGCTATTTATAATAAAACCTAACATACTAACTAATGGGCTTTTTTCCACAAGACCCATTATACAAGCCAACTTAATAAACAAGCTAACTTAACAAATTAGGGTTTAAACACTAAAACCTAATTTAACATGCTAACAACTCTAGCACCTTCGACATCTGCATGCTAGACCCATCTTCGACTACAGCATGCACACTTCGACACCAGCATGTGAACAATCCTTCGACTTCATGCTTAACTCTGTCGAACTGTCGAACCAAGAAGCTACACTTCGACAATACTAGAGTTCGATCCAATATCTCACACCTTATCTATCGGACAAATAGTTTTTGGATTTACGGTTGAGGTTTAGGTCGGACAAACCACTCAACGCATTTTGCACAATAATACTTCGGTAAAAATTGCTTAGGAATGAGGATTTCACCGTAGTAACCGTTTAATTCTTGATATTCATTATTATAGCACTTGTTGTTATCGTTAATAGCTAAGGAATTAGGATTAAAGATAAACACCAAAGGTTTTCCGTTAAGGAATTAAGGAAAACAACTCTTGAGATTCGGTAGTAGTTCATTATAACTGTATTTCATAAATTGGGGAATAAAGTTCATTGCGCAGCAATTTAAACACCTAACCTAGCATGCTTTCTCATATTGTCAAGAACGATTATTTTATTTTTGCTTTTATTAGTTATAATTAATATAAATTCTCTACAAACAAACAAATCCCATGATCTTTTGTTCAATTGAATAATTGTGAAACTTATATTTCCTACGCAGTCCGCGAGTTCGATACTGGGTATAAACCTCTTTTTAAAACTACATTGATGAAAAATAGTACACTTGCTAATTTTCCGATCAAGTTTTTGGCGCCGTTGCCGGGGACTGCCAAAATATAAGTTTAATAATAATTCAATTGGATTTTTGTTGCTCTGCAACTAAAATTTTATTTTTCTGTTATATTTTATTTTATTTTATTTTTGCTGATTACTCATAATTATCTAATCTTTGTATGCGAGGTAAGGCCTCAGCACAATTTTTTTTAACGCAGAGCCAGAACGATCGTTGCGAGCTAGACTTAGAAAAGCAAGACAAGAGAGACTGGAAGCGATAGAAGAAAATCTAATAGCTTCGGAATCTGATAACGAGGATACTTTTTCTGTTCATTCTGAGCACTCGGATTCGGAGGCTGAAACTATGGCGGCTCCCGTAGAAAGACTGTTAGGTGATTATGGTGGAGCAAATGCACCAACCGGCCGGATGACAATAGTGAATCAACCGGTCGATGTTGCCCACTTTCAGTTGCACCCGGCAACCATACGACAACTTGAGAAGAAACCTTCCTCTGGAAGAATTAATGAAGATGCCAACAAGCATTTACAAAGGTTTCTTACTATGACTACGTCGTTGAAAATGGAGGGGCATTCTGAAGAGGCAAAGAAACTAGTGATGTTTCCGTTCACTTTGTCAGATGATGCTGAAGAATGGTTTTACTCTTTACCTGCTGGAAGTATCACCACTTGGCAACAAATGGAGACAACATTTTTAAATGAGTATTTCCCTGCTTCTGTGTATATCCGAAAAAGATATGACATAGTAAATTTTAAACAGAAGGAAGGAGAATCACTTGGAGATGCGTATAAAAGGTTCAAGCGGTTGTTGGTTGCATGTCCCACTCATAACATGGATGTGACTGAACAAATGCAGAACTTTGTGAATGGTCTTAAGTTGAAGACGAAACAACTTATTAACACAGCTGCCGGTGGCTCAACAAATTTCAAAACAGCCACGGAAATCAAGAAGATCATTGATGCTATCGCGGCAAATGAACACTTGGAGTTATATGACCGTAGTGTTAATCAGCCTGAAGGGTTAATTGATTTGAAGTTGTCAAATCAAGTTGTTAAGATGGAAGACCAAATTGTGGATGAAGTTGAACGAAGACTAAAACAAATGGCTCTCGAGAAGCAAACTGTAGCATAGGTTCAACCAGCTCAGCCGATTCAAGCGGTAAATTGTGAGATATGTGGAGGACCTCATTTTGCCATGCATTGTGTGGCAACAGCTCAACAAGTGGAGGAAATCAAATTTTTGAAGCAGAACAATCCCTACTCCAACACTTACAATCCAGGATGGAAAAATCATCCAAATTTCTCCTGGAAAGATCAACAAGGGGATGTTCCTAAACAAGGAGTTGTGCCATACCAAAGTCTACCACAACAACAACAATATCGGCCACCGCAACAACCATATCAACAACCGCAACAACAATTTCAGCAACAGGGACCAAGAAAATCAGACTGGGAGATCGCCATTGAAAAGATGGCCGCTCAAAGTTCCCAATTTCAAGAAGAAACAAGGAGCAATTTTCGAAACACAGGTGCATCCATCAAAAATCTTGAGGTTCAGATGAGTCAGATAGCACAATAACTCGCCAATGCTCAACCACAAGGTGCCTTACCAAGTGCAACTGTTACAAACCCAAGGGAGCATCAGAATGTGAATGTCATCTCAACAAGAAGTCTGAGGAGATCAAAACCAGAAGAAAAAAAATGAAATTGAGTATGATGATATCATCGAAGTAGATCTTGAAGTGCGTGAAAATAAGAAAGTGCCAGAGGAGGTGATACAACCTGTGAAGCCAACTGAAGAGAAAAGAAGAAAAGAGCCGACACCATTGATTAAGTTGCCGTATCCTTCTCGAGTAGCAAAGAAGGACCAAAAAGAGAAAGACTTTGAGAAGTTTGCCACATACTTCAAAAAGTTAGAGATCAATATTCCATTCTTTGATGCACTCGAGAAAATGCCAATGTACAGGAAATTCATGAAGGAAGTGATATCTAAAAAGAAACCAACAAGGGGTGAAGGGGTAGTTAAGAAGGAGAAATGTTGTGCAATCTCACCAGAGAAGAGAATACCAATCAAGCAGAAAGATCCTGGATCAGTTGCAATACCGTGCACGATAAAAAACAGAACTTTCATGAAGGTTCTAATTGATTCGGGTGCTAGTGTGAGCTTAATGCCATTATCTATCTTCAAAAAGCTCGGTATTCAAAAGGTGAGTGAAAGAGGAACAGAGTTGAAATTTGCAGATCACACCATGAAGAGGTCATATGGGGTGGCAGAAGATGTATTGGTAGAAATTGACAAATTTGTTTTTCCAGTTGATTTTGAAATAATGGATATCCCTGAAGATGAAGAGACCCCTATTATTCTGGGTCGACCTTTCTTGCGCACTAGTCGGTGCAATGTTGATATTGAAAAAGGTACTCTGACTTTGAAATCTTTTGATGAAGAAATAACTTTGAAAGTGTTAGATACCAAGAAGCAAGGTGAAAGTGGAGATAATCAATCTTCAGTTGGAATGATCCACATAGTAGGCAAAAGCAAAAGATCGGAACCAACCCCAAAAAAGGTCTCAAGCATAATCTATCAGGTGGCAGCATCTCATATAAAAACTCCAAAGTCCAATAAAGAAATCAAGGAAAGAAAGAAAAAGGAACATCAAGGTAAGGAGATGGAAGTTGAAAGTGACTTGAGGCACAAAGTGTTCCATCCTTTAAATCTAGATGAGTTCTGGGTTGCGGAAAGGACAAGCAAAATGGTGTGGAAGAGGAAGTATCCCCCATAATAGAAGGGAATGGATCGTCGAGCCATGCGACGTTAAACGAAGCGCTTTGTGGGAGGCAACCCACGGTTTTAATAATGCGGTTTACTTTTTGTTTTGTTTTCAGAAGAAAAAAAAGGTGGGTCTCTCCGGTGAAAGCTAGGAAGCGGCAGTTGGAGTCGCAATACCCTCTGTGAGTTCACCCTCACTATCTTGAATTTAAACATTGAGGTCAATGTTTGGTTCAAGTGTGGGGGGGTTTTATTGCTTTCAGTTTTTAGTTTCAGTTATTCTTGTTTGTTTTAGTTATTTCTGTTTAAAGTTGACCTTCCAGTGTTATAGATTGATGTGCTTTATTGGATGATTGATGGAGTAGTAAGGAAAGGATGAACGAGACAACCCAATCTTGCACCGAAAGGCATCCCTGAAAGTTGATACAACCGAAAGAAGTAGTTGGACGCAGCTTGATGACACCTGACTGAGATTGAAAGCTAGTACATACGAACCGGAAAAGAAGCGACATTACACAATAAGTACTATGGAGCCTGTAAGTTATGCCCAACATGGTGAGATCATAAAAAGCCAGAAATTTATCATCATAAGAGAGTAGTCAGGTATGACTTTATCACTTTGAATTTGCGTAAGTTCTATTCAAATGACACTACATGATAACACACACTGAGGCACGTTTTTTTTTCCCCTTGAGCCTTTCTAGCCGTCCCTTAATTATGTTTATCCATTGCAAACCCTTTCGAGCCTGTATCCCTTGTTTGTTTGTTTTTTTTAACCGCATATATTACCCCTTGGCCAAAAAGAAAAATAATATTCCCTCTTACCCGTGCTCGGCATAAACGTTGTGGATGTCGAAATTGTGCAAAAATTCTAAGTTTGGGGTGGTGAACCTTATACGAAAAGGGCAAGTGTGAAAAAAAAATATGTGGAGACTCTTGAATGCTCCGAAAAAAAAAAAGAAAAAAAAAATATAGAACTCATAAAAACACACTTGTCCCGGTTAAATGACTTGGTTACATTTGAAACACTCGAATAATTGAGTGAAGTTAAAAAGTCAATGCTAAACCCCATTGTATTAAAATAAGCACAATGACAAGAAAGACAACATGATTGCCGAGCCCCCTAAACCTTTGTGTATCCGTTTCCTTGTTTATCCTACCTGTCCTAAGCCCCGTTACAACCCAAAAGACCTCAAAAAGTGTGTGCAAAGTGTTTGTGTATGAAAGTAGAATTTGTTCAAATTTAAAAGTTGATATTGCATATTGTGACTTATGAGTGAATTGCTTTTAACCGTGAGAGACTTGGTGAGAAGTGTGAAAAAGCTTACAGGTGAAGGAAGATTTTAACGTGAAAATGGAGCGGAAAATTCGGGGAGCAAAAGCTAGCACGATTGACCGGAAGGGTGGAAGTCGAGTGGTGAAAAGCACGGTTGTATTGTGGAAGCATAAATTTAGGGGTGACCTTTGTTTGATGTCTCAGGCATTGCTTGAGGACAAGCAACGAGCTAAGTTTGGGGTTGTGATCGGTCACCAATTTCATTTATACTCCGCGATTTATTTGGTAAAAATCGGTCATTTCGGTAACACTGTGAATGGTTTGTTCTTTGTTTTTAGTAATTCTTTCTTGTTTTGCTAATTTAATCGTTTTTGATAATTTTTAGTAGAATAGTTGCTTTTGATCACTTTGTTGGTAGTTATTGGTTATTTCAGGTGTAAGGAAGAATCGCCGAAAAAATGGGACGAGAACAGAAGAAAACAAAGCCAAAATTGCAAGGAAAGAAGCTGACGCGGGCGCCAGTGTCGTTTGACACACCCACGTCAGCTGAAAAAGGAGAAAAAATGCTGCTGGGAGCTGACACGGGCGCCAGTGTCATTTGACACGGCCGTGTCAGCTGTTAGATGAAAACAGAGTTTTTTAAGGAGAAAACAGTGGCTGACACGGGCGCCAGTGTCGTTTAACACGGCCGTGTCAGCTATTGCGGCCAGAAATTGAATTTTTAAGCTGTTTCATTAGTCCAAGTCTCATTAAGGGCGTTTTCGACTTTTTGCATGAATGGAATGTAACCTAACACTACTTAGTCCTAGTTTGAGAGTTTGGAGAGGATCTTGGATCATATTGAAGAATTTTATGGTGAAGAAGAGAAGCTATCAAGGGTTTCGGAGAACGGAGATTTTCAACGGCAATCGCAATTGAAGATCAAAGCTTTCCGTAATTTTTGTAATGTTTATCATCTCTATTTTTATTTCTTCGAATATTACTATGAGTAGCTAAACCCCCCAATGCTAGGGGGTGTCCCTGAATTGCCATTGTTATGAACTAATTTTCTCTCAATTTATGTTATTCAAGTTTTAATGAATTTATCTTCATTGTGCAAAGTTTTTAATGCCTTATCTATCGGACAAATAGTTTTTGGATTTACGGTTGAGGTTTAGGTCGGACAAACCACTCAACGCATTTTGCATAATAATACTTCGGTAAAAATTGCTTAGGAATGAGGATTTCACCGTAGTAACCGTTTAATTCTTGATATTCATTATTATAGCACTTGTTGTTATCGTTAATAGCTAAGGAATTAGGATTAAAGATAAACACCAAAGGTTTTCCGTTAAGGAATTAAGGAAAACAACTCTTGAGATTCGGTAGTAGTTCATTATAACTGTATTTCATAAATTGGGGAATAAAGTTCATTGCGCAGCAATTTAAACACCTAACCTAGCATGCTTTCTCATATTGTCAAGAACGATTATTTTACTTTTGCTTTTATTAGTTATAATTAATATAAATTCTCTACAAACAAACAAATCCCATGATCTTTTGTTCAATTGAATAATTGTGAAACTTATATTTCCTACGCAGTCCGCGAGTTCGATACTGGGTATAAACCTCTTTTTAAAACTACATTGATGAAAAATAGTACACTTGCTAATTTTCCGATCAGGCAGCAGCACCCGAGTGCACGAAGGCAGAATTTCCCGCATTACCAGGCTGAACAGAACCGGTTTGGATAGAAGCAAACCCAACAGCAGCTTCACCGGCAACATGGTCACTAGCAGAGGCAGAGAGAATATTCTGAACAACACCAACTGGAGCAGCAAAAACACCAACAGCTGGGGCCGAAACCGTTCCATTAAAAATTACAGCATTCGGAGTAGCATCCTCGCGTAAAGCATGGTTAATAGAGACACCTAAATCTCCCCAAGTCCATGTTCCATCAATCCACCCACCCATGGCTCCGATTGAAACTTCTTGCAACAAAGAGGACTTGTAAAGATTCGCAAAAAGATCCTTTAAAATACCGCAATTTAACCAATGAGAATTGCAAAAAGAAATATTGTGGCCGTCTCCAACCTGAAAATGAAAATTGTTAGTAAAAAAATTCTCCGGTAGCTCTTTCCGCAAAGATAATAAATCCGCCCACCACACCGACGATGACCTATCCTTCTTAGTTTTCAAAGAATCATCACTCAACCTAAGATTCACGTCCTCCTACCGAGCTTTTAACATTCGATACCATAATTCATTAGTTGCACCGAAAATCCTCCAATTCCACTTCAAAAGAAGCGCCTTATTAAAAATATCCAATCTTCTAAATCCAAGCCCGCCTTTCTCCACCGGAAGGCACATGTCATTTCACTTCACCCAATGCATTTTCCTTTTCTCTTCTGTCCCTCCCCACAAAAAATTACTTTGCATCTTATTGATCTCCGATATTTCTTCGGAGCTTTGTAGAAAGAAAGAGTGAATATCGCCAAACTACTTAGAACCGATTTTAAAAGAGTTATCCTCCCGCCAAAACTAAGCCACCGCCCTTTCCAAGAATTCAATCTCCTCCTAACATTGTCCAAAAGGGGCTTCCAAGAAGAGATTATCCTAGGATTTTTACCAACAAGAATACCGAGAAATTTGAACTCCTTCTCCTCCTCCCTACAATTAAGGAAATTGGTAGCCACTCCCATAAAATGAGAGTTAATGTTTATCCCTATCAACTTGCTCTTGTGATAATTAATACGAAGGCCCGACACCAATTCAAAGCTGCGTAAAACCGCCTTAATGGCCCAAATGTGATTCCAACTCCCATTGCCAATTAAAATCTTAAACACTATTGTTAACTTGTAAACGTTGCTTAAGAGACCAGTTGGATCAGATTTCTCAAGAGTTCTAGAACTAGTTTAGTCTTAGAGGTTGTTAGTCACAAGCAGTTGGTTTGTGCAAGGTTGTTAGTCACAAGCTGTTGGTTTGTGCGTTGTATTATTAGTCAGGACAATTGGTTGTGCAGTTGTAATCAATGTTGATTATAGTGGATTAAGTCCTCGATTGAGAGAGGCGAAATCACCTTGGCGGGTGGACTGGAGTAGTTGAGTTATAACGAACCAGGATAAAAATACTGTGTCAACTCTTATATTATTGAACCAGAAAAGAAACCACTTATTCTAACCCCCATTTCTAAGTGTTTTCATAACCTTCACATGAGAATTATCATCTTGAAAATTGTCACAAAGAAGATCCTCGTCATCTTCATCATGTTGAAGGTTCTCGTCATCTTCATCATATTGAAGATCCTCGTCATCAGTATATTGAAGATCATCATCATCTTAATCATAATGAAGATCGTCATCATGGAGATCTTCATCTTGTTCATCTTGATCAGGATCATCTTCGTTTCTAACTTGTAAATATGAAGAAATATACTTATTTATTACTCGATAATGAAGTTACAATAATCAAAGCAGCATATGCGAAGCTTCAACTAATGGTTCAATATCCATGCAACAATTATTCAATTCAAGCAGTTGATATTATATTACTCACCAATGAAGTTTGCACGTTTATAATTCAAACTTATATCTTTATGAAATTTAGTCATAAATCTTACCAACTAAACCAATAATGAAAACAACTATCACATATAAAAAATGGAAAATTTAACCAAAAACTCCACATGATAACAAATACATTTCTAATACATTTCGACTAAATACATTTCAGTCCTCTATAGTCTAATCTAATAGAAGAGCAACCCCACAAGATACTTATCACAAAAAAAGGAAATTTAACTAATACTCTCTCCACTAAATGGAAAGTAGAAATGCCATGATCAATAGTTGTGTTTTTTGAGTTTTTTTGTCATATCAAGGAACACGCCAACTAAAAAATTGAAATTTCTAAACAAATACTAAATCTAAGAGATTCAACACATCTAACATATGTTCACAATGTTCAACATAGCTAACATGAATGTTAATATAATGAGTCAATTATAAAATTAAGATCGCATATCCCAACCAATCAAAACACTAAAAAATAGCAACTCAACACTTAATAAAATAAAAGCTTATTTTGATTAATATCAAGTATAATATCTTTTGATGAGTAGGAGCATAGGTTGATGTCGACGAGCGTGGTGTTGGAATATTATCATTGTGCAAAACTTCTCTCATCTTTTCATTTACTTCCTCTTCACTTAAATATGGACTTTGTTGCATATACATGCTTTTCAAGAGTGCCTCCATTACTCCCATCTTTTGCGTCATGTCAGAAATTTTACCATCATATTGCATTTTCATTAAAGAAATTTCTTCATTTTTTCAACCATGATGGTGTGACAGTTCTACCATAGCATCTCACACTACCAGGCTTTTCTTTTCCAAACAGTGACTGAAATGTTTGTGTTCCAACTTCAATTGAATTTTCAATAGATTCTTGAAGTTTATCCTAATATCAAATTATCTGTTTTGAACAAAATTAAAAACTACATGTGTAATTAAAATGGATATTATAATTTAACTTACAATCGCAAATTGGGTTTCCTCATCCACTTGTTTTCCCTTGCGACTTTTTTGAGTTTCAATAAACATCTCAGCTTGAGTGACTTCTTTTCCATCGTTGTTTTCCCGCTACATTATTATTTGTATATTAAAAAAAGAAATACTACTTAATAAGAGATTAAAAAACAAGTGGATATATTCTATCGAGAATCACGAACAAATTCCATATTACAGGGGGTGAATTACTATTGACCCTTGAATTAATGATTTGGTGGCTCAGCCTATATTGGGAAAGGGTTCAGTGGTGTACTTGGAATTTTTTTTAAAAAATTAATAGGATTAAGAGGTATTATTGGGAAGGATTTTAAAAGTTAATATGGGAGTTAATTGGAATTTAATAGGAGAATTAAATGGGGACAGAGTATAAATAAAAAAACGAGCCAAAATGGTAGAAACTACAAAAACACAGTGTTTCTACGTGTTTTGATGGACACGGCGATCCCACCGATCCTACTATAATACAATTTTTTCCTTCAACAGAATCGGCAAGCTTAGCAAAAACGTAGAATCGGACGACCCTATATATGAACAGGATTGCGATTCTGACTACCATACAAATAATTATTTTGAGTGAAGCATATACGGAGCCAGACATACTTAATTCAAACCATATAACCAATCTGATTTTCAATTCAACAAGATTCACCTTGACATGTCAGTGTCGTGTATCTATTCATCATTATCACTAAACAAATCTTGCATAGTCTATTTAGTATTTTTTTTGAAATTAATACAGTAGAAAAATCACTATAATTAAAGATATCTGGTACCATGTGATTATTTTCAAAAACCACACAAAATTGTAATGGCAGAAAGATCAATACCATGTGATTATTTTCAAAAACCACCCAAAATTGTAATGAGACACTATGTATATATTAAAATGATGAATAGCAAATGATATGGGAACATAAACAACACATTATATTTGAATTTAAAAAAGTCTAATTTAATAAGCAATCTGATTTTTACTTCAACAAGATTCACCATGATATCAGACCAGCACTAAGCATTAAGAAATGCTACATACTATCTAAAATATTCTACCTTATCACATACTTTATCCAAATTGTAAGGAGTAACATAATTATTGAACAAAATAAATAACTTACTTGAATATGATCACTTTTCCAAAACGCTAACAATTTCTTGAAATGATCTTCAGATATGCTCTTTGGGCGGTTCTTTAATCTATCCTTCATATTAAAGTACTTTAGAAAATGATTTACCTTGATAGAGTGTTTGTAGCGTCTCCAAGCATCATTTATTCGATAATATATTCCTTTTCTTCCTCTCTCAGGAATGTTGAACTTCGTCTGCAAAAATAAAACAATGGTTGTCATCAAGATAAATATTTGATCATTCATAAAATATGAAATTTTACTTCTCATACATTTATATATTTCCAAATACGATACTTATGACGCTCAGGATCTGTTTCATCTTTAAGCAATGATTTGAAATTTGTATAGATCAAAGGACAAAAATTTTCATTCCTTGCTATAGTTCCGAGGAAATAGGCTAAGCCAGTAACGATTTGGTTATCAGGTCCAATTTCCTCTCCAAAGTCATCTAGAGTAACTTCTTGACGGTCTTTGACAGGTCTTGCGTATATTGTTAGACAACACGTTGGTCCCCGTGTTCTTTTCGTAGTTGTCCCTGTTTTGATATCAAACAATATAATGTAAGATAAATCATCACATATAATATACACATATGAATAATAAAATAAATTAATAATTAACTATTTTGTAGATCTTAAATAACATTCGTAAGTGCTAATAGTTAACATTAATAAAACAAATTCTAATTGCATATATATCTACCTTACATGTAAGAATTCAATCATCAAAATATTGTACCATGGCTATGAGATATTATTACAGAAAAATTGCATAATCCCCTTTTCCCTTTAAACTTTCCTATCTAAACAAAACCCTAAAGATCAAGCAGCTAATAAATCACACTAACCCCAACCAAGAAATATGTTAAACAAAACTCAAATCAATGAATTCTATAGCAAAAAAATCAAAACCCTAAGTTTGAAAAATCAAATGAAAGGGTTTGAATCACCATACTTGCCTGGAACTGAACGAAATTAAGTAGAATGAAGAGAAAAAAGTATACATTGATTGAAATCTTACCTTTGAGAAGTTCACAAAATTAAAAAGAAATCTCAAAGTTCATTTGCTGATTTTGCATCTTCGAAGTTTCTTCGTTAATTTTTGAGATGTGGTAGCCGTTGCACGGTGGCCGGCGTGAGAGGATGGAGTAAGTTGTAGAGAAAATTTGACTGATGGAAGGGATGGAAGGAGTTGTGGAGAGAAATAGGGTTTTACTATCCCATATACCAAAACTATCATTAATTTAAGAATGTTAGAAAATTACGAATATTTATTGTATAAATATATTTTAGGGTTATAATTTCACAAGAGAAGACTATTGGTCTAGTGGTAGGGAGATTTGTCTTGAAATTAATTAACCTGAGTTTGAATCTCAGGTTTTACACTTTTGTTTAATTAATTTGTCCATTTTTATTAACTCCAAATTGATTAACTCCAAATTGATTAAACAAATTTAAATTAAAACAAAAACTAAAGGGACAGGGGTTCAGTCCCCATCTTGGACCTAGTTAATTCTAAATTTTAAATAAAAGAAAATTTCATGACCGTAGGCCAACATTTTATTACCGTAGACTTTTAAATAAGATATATCCTCATTTTCAAAACTGTACCATAAAAGGAATAAGCTACGGTTAATTTACGCCCGCGCTTAATAAATTGTCGCCTATACTGAATATGCAACGGTTAAGTTTTGCCTACACTTTCAAAACCGTAGCCTAAAACAAATAAGGGACGGTTTTCAACAAAAATTTAGAAACTCGTTAACGCTTAAAACACTATACTCTATAATACCTTTTAGCGACGATTATTCAGCCGTTGCCTATTCTTCTATTGCCTAAAGTCATTTTTGTTGTAGTGAAAGGGCTTGGGCAAGAGAAAGGAGAAGAAGGGCATAAGAGAAAAAGTTTAAGGAGTCTTTCATCTTTTCCAAAATAATCAGGTAATAGGGGATTGTTCATCTATGGGTGTTATATCATGAAAGTGTATGAAGGCGTCCCTTGGCCTCCATTAGAACTTGTGTGTTCTTTGACTCTGATAAATTTGATGAATATGATGATCATTAATGATGAATCTGTGGTCGTATGTGTTGATTCAATTGTTGTGATATGGTGTTGAATCTTCCTATTGAATTATATTGATTTATGGTTGTTGTGGAGTGGAACTCATGGGTTTCATGGTGAATTGAGTAGTCCCCATGTGATGAAATTGTTTGACTAAAAAAATTGATTTGTTTAGGATCTATAAAATAAAGTCTATGTAATAGTGTATATAGATCATGAATTAGAGTTAATTAAAAGTCTGTAATTGGGTCAGATATGTCACTGAGAGATTGGAACTTGGGTACTGTCACGTAACAGAGAAACTGGGGTTTTAGGAAAAAAAACTCAATGGCAACCAGTTGTTCCAGATTACAACCGATTGCACTAGTGTTAATTTTGAAAAAATTACACTATGCAACCGATTGTTAAAAATTTCAATCGATTAACATGTATTTAAAACATTATATTTTAGGTTCCAGGAGAAAATTTCATCACTCATGTCAATCGGTTGTCACTGTATCTTTTAAGAAAAAAATAATTGTTTTTTGAACCATGACATGTGCAAACGTTTTACCTATAACTTTTTAACCGTATATCCGAATGACATGATGTTTGAAGTGTTGGGAAGCTAACACTTAGAGCTATAACATGATATTTATAGGTTAATTGTTTAGGTATTATTCCCATTTCTACTATGTTTGTGAAGTTAACTTTCCTTATGTTCAATTAATGAATTGCGTATTTGTTGTGATGATGTTGATGTGATTATGAGTTGAATTGTTATATATATAACAATAACATGTTGAGTTGAGATATGTAGTTTCGGTTTGGGAACTACCCTATAGTTATTGTATAGGAATTTTACGGTTCGATGTAATAGCGTTAATTATTGTTGAACTATTGTGATGATGCATTCATTCATTAATGCATCCTATATCATTGTTGTTGTTGAAAGAAGCAGGATATGAGTCTTGGTGAAGGGACTTGTGACCGTCCTAAGCTCAATGTAGGGCTTATGGTTTTGGCAGCTAGAACCATTATTGAAGTCGGTATTGCATGCATAAGAGTCATTGATGTGTTATGAGATGCATTGTATGAATAAATGCATATGATTGTGTTGTAAGTGAGTTATGGATGTTTGTGGCTGTGGTGCATGGTTGATTCCCTATGATAATCTTTATGTAGTAAACTACTCTAATTATTTATGCATCATTAATTAATTTAACGTATTCTCACCCCTGTGTGTGTTTTTAAGTTTGTGATCCTTCGGAATACAGATAATCAGGTACCCTTCTAGATGTTTGTGGTTAAGGATTGTACTGTGCCTATTTAATTTCTTTATGATCGAGTCTATTAGTGGAGTCGCTCTGATACGTACCACCAGGGGGACGAGATGTTCGTTATTTTTGTTATATTGCATATCTTTCCTTTGTTTTAGAGATGAACCATGTTTAATTTTGAGTTTGTTGTTGAGACTTTTAATGCCATAATACTATATAAAAATTTCGCTGCGTATTGAATGATTTGATTATAAATAAATTGTTCAGTTTGGATGATGGTTTTGCTATGAGTAACATCTTACTTGGAGATTCTTCTAATATGTATGTTTATTCAATTTAATTTATTGAGTCGTGAAGTAGGGTGTTACGTAGTTGGTATCAAAGGAGGTCGGTCCGTCCAACCAGGTTTTTTATGATGTTTATTTCCTATTAGTCAATTAGTGTGTGGACACTATCGATGTGTTGTTTCTTCTAATGTTGGTTTCCCATATGGAAAGTTATGGCTGGTGGAAGAAACGATGATGTTATTCATTAGGCTTTGGAATATTTTGCTCAAGCAATGGCGGAGAACCCTCCTAATCATAGAAATGCTGGAGAGAATGATGAGTTTCGTGCTTTGGGGAGGTTTTAGTGGAACAATTTGCCGATTTTCAAGGGCAGGCATGATCCTGATGATGCACGGACATGGCGCAGAAGGTATGGTTTGGTACTCATATGATGGAGGAAGAAGTTGAAAACAAGTGGAATAATGCACATCAGAGAGAGGAGATTGTGGGTACATAGATCACTTGGGCTGTGTTCAGAGCTTCTTTTCTAGAGAAGTAAATTCCTGAGGATGTGTGTGATAAGAACGAGATTGAATTCCTTGAGCAGAAACAAGGGAATTCGACTGTGATTGAGTATGCTGCCAAGTTCGAGGAAGTGAAGTTTTGTCTGCATTATAATAATCTGGAAGCTGAAGTGTCTAAGTGCATCCTGTTTGAAAACGAATTACGTTCGGAGATTAAGCAGGGTATTGGGTATCTTGAGACTCACTAGTTTCTTGTGATAGTGAACAAGTGCATAATCTTTTATGAATATAGTAGATCCTGATCTTCTAACATTTGTTATGGAGAGCAGGGTCACATCAATCACAAATGTCAGAAGCCTAAGAAGAATCAGTCGGGAGTAAAGGTTTTTGCATTGTCTCGTACTGAGACTACTAGTACACACAGGTTGATTCGAGGTACATGTTATATTAATAGTATTCCTCTTATTTCTATTATTGAACCCGGTGCAACACATTATTTCATTTCTTTTGATTGTGTTAATAGGTTGAGTTTAGAGTTATCGTCCTTGGTCGCGAGTATGATTGTTGACACTATGGCTCTGATTCAAGTGACTATTTCTCTAGTTTGTTAGAACTGCCCATTAACTATCTATAGTAAGATTTTAGGATGGATTTAGTCTGTCTACCGTTGAATAAATTTAATGTTATCCTTGGGATGAACTGGTTGGAATTCAACCATGTGCATATCAACTATTACAATAAATTTGTGTCGTTTCTTGAAATCAATGAAGATGAGAAAGTGTTTTTATCAGCTAAGCAAGTGGATGTTGTTGTAAATGATGGGGCACATGTACTCATAATGTTAGCATCTATGAATGCAAAAATTAAAGCGGTGATTAATGATCTATAGGTGGTATGTGAATTTCTGAAAGTATTCCCAGATGATATCATTGACTTGCCACCAGAGCGAGAGACTGAGTTTACTATTAACTTAGTACCTAGTACTAGTCCTGTTTCAATGGCTCCATATAAAATGTACGCTTCTGAGTTGAGCGAGCTGAAGAAACAGTTAGAAGAGTTACTTGAGAGGAAATTTATTCGAACAAGTCTTTCTCCTGCCACTATTGTTCGTAAAGAAGAATGATGGTAGTATGAGATTGTGTGTTGACTATCGACAATTGAACAAAGTGATAATTATGAATAAATATCCTCTTTTGAGATTAAATGATTCGATGGATGAATTATTCGGTGCTCGTGTTTTCAATAAAATTGATTTGCGGTCAAGTTACCATCAGATTCAAATGAAACCAAAAGATATTTCGAAAATTATGTTCAGAACATTTGGAGTATCTAATGCACCTATAGTTTTTATGGAGTACATGAACAAAATTTTCCATCCATACTTAGATTAGTTTGTTGTGGTGTTTATTGTAACACCCCAAATCTACCCCTCAATTAATAAGAGAAATCAAAGTATAAAACATCGAAACAAGCAACAAATTTGAGGCATCACATATTCGACTTAAACAAACTACAATTCATGCTCAAAGTACATGGATACATAACACTTATATCAGAGGAAACTCATAATTCATCGAGCATATAAATCCAAACAACTTCATAATATTGCAGCGGAATTCAAATAACAACATAATATCTAGATCAACATATGTCTTTGCCCACACGGCACAATGTGTCCAAAACGTCTCCACAAGACACAACATCAAAGTTCAAGAAAAGATAATCAACATAAAACAAGACACAAGCAAGTATCGCAAACATTCCCCCCGAGTGCTACGTATCAGAGCATTGACACACCGACTCGAGCTATAAGGTACACGGCTACTCCACGTCGTTACCTGCACGTTACCAACGGAGGGTAACATTCAAACATAAGGGGTGAGATATCATTCATTATAAAGAAACGTATGATAATATTCTAAGCAAGAGAAAAGATCATACATTTGTCACCACTTCTCATCCCCATACTCAATACAATGATTTCACGATACATAATCAACTTAAGGGACGATAACAATGTCGTCAATTCAACTATGATAATATATACAATTCACAAGTAAAATTCCACACAATCGCAACAAACATCTCATCATCAAGTCGCCACATCATAATCAAGTAAGACTCAAATGCAATTCACATGTGACTCGACTTATGCAAATGCATGTGGTACCATTTGGAGTAAAACTCCCACGTCTCAAGATTTTCCATTGGGCACACCGTCGCTAAATGCCATTAAGGCCACCGTCACTTTTTACCATTAAGGCCACCGTCTCTTTATGCAATGGATGTGACTCACTAAATGCAACATCCATACAAACACGACTTTCACAAATACATCACAATTACCGACTAAACATCATTACTTTTATAGTAATTCACCACCTCCCAATCACGTCGCTACGTTGCATCATCATACAACCACACACCACTTAACCACACAAATCATAACATCAAACAAATACATTTAAAGAAGGATTTAAAAAGGTTTATAAGCGTTCCTAAATAATATTCATTAGAAAGGTCTCAATTATAGCTTCGCATAGGTTCAAACGGCACTTAAAAAGGAGTTACGGTTCAAAAGTTACATCATTTCAAAGTTTAGGAAAAATTCTGCAAAACAGGGTTCGCGGCGCCAACAAGGTTCGCGGCGCGAACTGAGCGAATCCAAAAATCCATAACTTTCTGCCAAGCAGTTCGCGGCGCGCACTAGGGGTCGCGGCGCGAACTGAGCAGATCCAGTTTTTTCCAAGTTTCTGCCAAGAGGTTCGCGGCGCGCACAGGGGCTCGCGGCGCGAATTGGCGATTTTCAGAAACCCCCAAACACAGAAAACAGCATACGAAACTCATCCCAAAACCCCTAAACTCAACCCAATCAAGTTGGAAAACATCAAACATCACGAACAACTACAGAATACATGGTATAAACCCAAATACAACACATATTATGGGTCTTATAACATCATAACATCTTCAATCATGCTTAGATTCACAATTTCATAGAAGTTAATCATAAACTCTAACAATCTCTATTCAATTGCTACACAATCATGGATAACAACATATAATCAAAACCCCACCCAAAACATCATCATACATCCCTTTAGCATGAAAGAATCCCACCCTTACCTTAGGTTTTGGATTGAAGCCAACTCTATCTTCAACCTTGAGATTCTCCTCTTTCTCTTCACTCTACTCTTCTTTCACCAAAAACCCCAAAATGAACTTCTAATTTCTATTTCCTCTAAAACCCTTGTTTTAGTTAAACCCTTACTATCTTAAATTACTAATGGGCTCTAACTAACACCCCTCACTTAATAATACCAACTTAGGCCCAATTATCAATCACACTTACTATCTTATATTATATACTAATAATTCCCAAATAAAACAACATAAAATCAATCAAGCATATAATTAACACATAGATCACAATTAATTCACATAAATAAGGAATTAAAGAAAAACGGTCGTTACATTTATCGATGATATTCTTATATATTCGAAGTCTGAGGAAGAGCATAAGGAACATCTGACGGTGGAAATGCACACATTGAAAGATAAAAAGTTATATGACAAGTTATCCAAGTATGAGTTCTGTTTAGAAGAAGTGAGTTTTTGTGGTCACGTGATTTCTAGCGGTGGTATTGCTCTGGATCTGTCGAAGGTTGATGCTTAGTTGCATTGGGAGACTGCGAAGTCTGTTACTAAGATTAGAAGTTTCCTTGAGTTAGCTGGCTATTATCACAGGTTCATGGAATGTTTTTCGAAGTTGGCAATGCCTTTGACTTAGTTGACTCGAAATGGTCAAGCTTATGTGTGGGACTGCCTGTGAAGAGTTTTGTAAAGCTCAAGAAGAAATTGACGACTTCTCCAATTTTGGTTCTGCCAATCGAATTCGATTGAACCTTTTGTAGTATATTGTGATGCTTCTAAGATGGGTCTAGGAGAATTTTGATGCAAGATGGCGAAGTGGTTGCTTATGCTTCTAGAAAATTGAAAGTTCATGAAAGGAATTATCCTACACATGACTTAGAATTAGCAGTTGTGTTTGTGCATAAAATTTGGAGGCATTACCTCTTTGGTTCCATATGTGAAGTGTTCGATAAGCAAAAGAGTTTGAAATATTTATTTGATCAAAAAGAACTGGATATGAGGCAAAGGAGATGTCTCAATTTTTTGAAGGATTGTGATTTTGGTCTAAATTACCATCCAGGTAAAGCGAATGTGGTAGCGGATAGCAAGAAGTCCCTTCCACATGTCGATGCTTATGGTATGAGAATTAGAGCTGATCCAGCAATTCAGAGATATGAGTTTGGTGTGTGATGGAATTCCTAACAGTTTTAAGTTGGGTATGTTGAAGCTGACTAGTGGAATGCTAGAAGAAATCAGAGAAGGCCTGAAGACCGACTTAGGATTGATTGAACGGTTAGTGTTTTTCCTAAAATGAAAACCATGGCTCATTACAATAGAATGTGATAAAAGAGTCGGAGAGTCATTCAATATGCAAGAACTACGAGTGCTTCATTTGTTCATTAATGTGTTTTTGGTATTACAATTTGTAGATCAAAAGAAAAAATAGGGATGAAAGTTCTATATCAAAGGAGATAAGTGAGTAAAATCATTAAAGGAGATAAGAGAGGAATTTCAAATTTTGGTTGTTCTTTCTATTTTTTAATTTGAGAAAAAGAGAGGAAAAAGTAAAACGAAAAAGAGAGAAGGAATTGAAAGAATGAGGCGCCCGATAGTTTTTGCAAGAAAGGGAAAGTGAGATTCAATTCTTTGTAGTGTGATGGTATATACGAACATTATAAATTTTGGTTGGTATGTGATCAAAGAATTTTAAATGTTGTTGCTAAAGGTCTCTGTTTCTATATGGCAATTTGTTTGTAGTGTCTCTCTATTGGAATAAGGAAATAGGGTCTGGGAGCGCTACAGGAGTATGAGTTCTCTATTTCATATACCAGAAGCATAGTGAACTCTCAACTAGCATTGATTGCCTTGTTTCATGCATAACTTGAGTTTCGTAAGTGCGATTAGTTGGGTTGGAAAGCTAATGCGATAATTTTTTTTTTGAAATAAAGAAACGGGGTTTGGGAGATCTATAGAAGTATAAGTTCTGTAGTACTTATAATAGAATCGTAGTCATGTCTCAACCGATATTGGTTGTCTTGTTTCACACATAACTTGAGTTTCGTAAGTCCGTTTGAGGTGCGGTCAGTTGTGTGTGAAAGCTAACCTGATAAAATTTATGTTCAAATAAGGAAATAGACTCTGGTAGCACTACAACAATAGTTGTTCTTATACCAGAAGCGTGCATTACATAACATTCTTATGAATTGATGTGTGATTGTATGAATTAATGTGGTATTTGCTATATTGTACTTATGATTTTGAATGTTTCCGTTGTACTACCTTACCATTTCTATACCGATTATTTTGGTAAAATTTATTCTCGCCTCTTTGCTTTCTTCTTTGCATGATTCACTTCAGAACAAGATACCCTTAAATTAAGACTGAGGAATAGTTGCTTTTGAGGCGATCCTATGACGATGATGTAGAAGGCCATCTTAGTTATGTGTGTTATGTTACTGACATAGGTTAGCCAGTTAGGTATTGAGTTTAAATAAAGTTTTGATACAGTGACATCAAGTATAGGGTTGTTTTGAAATAAAATTATGTATTTTTTTATGGTTACCCAAGTATGAGAATTTGCTAATGTATGGAATGAGTAATGTGTGATACCTGTGCTTACATGCTATTTGTTATATAAATTATTTTGCAATTTATATGTATATAAAAAGAGATTTGGGGTTGATTGTATCACACAATCTCTCCATTTTATCTATTTCTTACATTAGCTCATTGAAATTCCTCCCACGCAACCACCACTTCACAGTAAGAGCTAAATTTTGCAGTTTTTCCCATTTTTCCTTTCTACTACCTTCTTTAGGGTTTGCATAAACTGTAGTGAAGAACTATTTCTCTCCATTTACCTACTTGATATGAGAATTAATAAATTGGAAATGTTTATGATTGATCGTTACATTCACCTTCCCCTTCTTCCATGCCATGACAATTCTTCTAGCATATACCTGATTCTATATAAAATCATATTCGTCAAACCCTATAACTTCAAATTTACTGTGAAGGTTCTATGGATCAACTCTAGTTTCCAACACAATGAAATTATCTGGATGACAATCGCAAATATAATTCTGGAAAACAAGAAGAAAATACTTGCTAGCAACACCTCTAAATTCCAAATAAAAGCTTAATGTAGATGTTTTTAAATTGGCTGCATTTTATGGTAAAACATTCCTGGATGTTTAATGTCTTAACTGATGTCATGACATGATTTATATTGTGTTATGCAGGCTGCATATGTGTTAAGCGAATACAGCTTTTGTGAATGTCATGACCGATGTCATGACATCCTTGTCTGACAACGGGAGCTATTATGTTTTATTATTGTGTTTCCTGATTTCTCTCAATCTACAATTTAGGAAACCTTTTATTGTATGCTGAATATTTCGACTAGAAGATTTTGCTGACAACATATTCTGTAACTACTTGATGACTTGTATATTAGGTTAACTTGGTTAACCCTAATTTGATTCTTAAGAAGCCCAAGGCCCAAGAGCTGCATATAAGAAGACTGCAATCCTAATTTGGAATGCAGAGAGAAAGTTTGTTAATTGCTAAGAACCGTAGTTCTGTACCTGTGTTTAGTCTCTTGTACTCCAAGCAATTGGCTTTTGATGATTGTATTGGATTAGCTTGTTTATGTTATTTGTCACTCTAAGCTTTTAAGCACGAGTGTGTGTCTCTTGATTGAAGCTTTTAAGCAGATCAAGGTGTGTTTTTGAAGTGTGTCTTCTCTCTAAATTGTTTAATGTTTGTTTGTAATCACTGTTGTGATTGTGGGGGAGTGAGTGGAGATACTCAGGTCTAGGAATAAATTGGAATTACATTGGGTAGGTCTTAAGTGAGGAGTTTTAAACTGGGGAGTTTAACTCCGAATTAATTATGCTTATATTGGATTCTCTCCCTGACTTGGTAGCCCCCATAGTAGGTATTGTTGTATATCGAACTGGGTGAACAATTTGCTATGTTCTTTACTGTTTTTATGCACTTCTATTTTAATGTTTTGTTCTGTGTAATTGTGGATGTCATAACATCTAGTACGACATCGCGTGTGAGTTACTAGAATTTTCAATTGGCATCAGAGCAGGCACCGTGCCTATTTACATCTGGGTGAGATCTAGGGACAACAAAATTCTGGTACTATGGAGAAGGAATTGTTAGTGTTTGGGAATAGACCACCTATCCTGGATGGCTCTAACTATGACTACTGGAAACCTCGTATGGTAGCTGTCATAAAGTCTGTGGACAGCAAGGCTTGGAGAGCTGTGGAAAACGGATGGAAACATCCTGAGAAGGTTATGGAGGATGGAACCACTGTTCTAATTCCTGAAGCACAATGGAACAAAACTGAAGAAGAGTTGGCTTTGGGTAATTCCAAGGCACTAAATTCCTTGTTCAATGGAATTGACAAAAACATATTCAAACTCGTGCAGCACTGTGATCTAGCTAAAGAAGTTTGGGATATTCTCAAAACATCTCATGAAGCACATCCAAGGTAAAGATGTCTAAACTTCAAATGCTTACCACTAAGTTTGAAAATCTCAAGATGAAAGAGGATGAAACCATTTATGAGTTTTACATGAATGTCCTTGAGATTGCAAACAACTCATGAGCCTTAGGAGAAAAAATGTGAAGAAAAACTAGTAAGAAAGATCCTCAGATCACTGCCTAAGAGATTTGATATGACGGTGACTGCTATAGAAGAAGCTCAGGACATCAGCAACATGAAGCTGGACGAACTCATTAGTTCTCTACAAACCTTTGAGATGAGTATTTATGAATCGGTTGAAAAGAAGAACAAGAGCATAGCTTTTGTTTCCAACACAGAAGATAATTCAAGAGAAAGCAATGGTGGAAGTGATGAAAATTTATCAGAAGCCATAGCCATGATTGGAAAATAATTCAACAGGTTTATCAAAAGGGTTGATCACAAGTCCAGACCCAATGTCAAGAACACTTCCAATGACATCAGCAGAATTTATGATTAAAGTAGGAGATTCAAATATGAAGAGAAGCCCAATCAAGGAAAAGAGGTTCAGTGTCATGGATGTGAAGGATATGGACACATTAGAGCTGAATGTCCCACCTACCTCAAAGAGCAAAAGAAAGGGTTGTCTGTTACTTGGTCTGATGAAGACTCTGAGTCTGAAGAGGAAATTGCAAAATATGTCACAGTTCCAACGGGGGTCTATGCATCTGATGATGATTCCAGTAATGACGAGATAACCTTTAATGAGCTTGCTGCCTCATACAAGAAGTTGTGTATCAAAAATGCTGAAGTCTGCAAACAAGTGGAGAAGCAAGAGATAATCATAAAGGAGCTAGAAACCAAGAAAAATAGACATCTTGCAACCATAGACTCTCTCAGTATTGAAGTGAGCATGTTGAACTACAAGCTTGATCAAATGACTAAATCCTTCAGATTGCTGAACAATGGAACTGATACTCTAGAAGAAATTCTGGAGTCTGGACAAAGAGCAGGAGATATGTCTGGGGTAGGATTTGTGGCTAAAGAGGAACTCACTTCTGGGATCAGGAGATCAAAACCTGAAGCTTGTGTGACAAACCAGATGTCAGCACCAATGTCACGACATCAAGGAAGCATAAGAAGAGGCCATACAAAGAAGAAATTCCAAAGATGGAGGTGTCACCATTGTGGAAGATTTGGTCACATAAAGCCATTCTATTTAAGAATAGCTGGATATCCAAACCAAACTCATCAAGCCAAACCTGAATATGATACCCTTCACAGAAAGCAATAGTGGGTGGCCAAGAATGTTTCTCTGGTAGCACATACTTCTCTAAGAATGCATGCCAAGGAAGATTGTTACCTTGACAGTGGTTGCTCAAATCATATGACATGGAAGAAAGAACTTATTAATAGACATCAAACTTGAGGGAACCAGTTATGTGACTCTTGGTGATGGAGAAATAAGAGAAGTCAAAGGTGTTGGCAAGACAGGAGGTCATGGGGTTCCTAATCTGAACAATGTCCTACTTGTATAAGGACTGGCTGCAAATCTTATAAGCATCAGCCAATTGTTTGATGAAGGATTCTATGTCAGGTTCACTAAAGAAGAGTGTATTGTTACTAATGGAGAAAATGAAGAAATCATGAAGGGAGTCAGATCTAAGAATAATTGTTACCTATGGAAGCCTAAAAACTCCAAGTTTCCTTCTGCTTGTCCCGTGGCCAAAGAAAAATTTGAGGGTAATCATCAAGAAAGAACTATCAAGCTAGAGGTTCCTGTTCCCAGAACAAAGAACCAGATGGAAGAAGAGGATGAGTCTGATGATGAGTCTTATTTTGAAGATCTCACCGTTAGTGAACTTGCTGCTGGATACTATGAGATGTGTCTACTAAATGGAGAACCGAGCAAAAGACTGACAGTGTATAAAAATGCTTATGCCCTATTACAAGAAAGAGTAAGTCTCATGATAAACATTGTTGATCTAGAGAGAAAACTGCGAAACACAAGATCAAACAAGAAGACAACAATGAGAAGTACTCAAGACACAAATATCAGCAAGACAATCACTCCTAACAAGAAGAAGAAAAAGAAGTTCAATTAAGAGCCTTAACATCCGGAAAAACACACACCTGTCTCAGTCTAGAGATGCTATCAATGTGGTACGATAGGTCACTTGAGGTTCTCATGTCCTGAAACTCATACACCTACCAAAAGAAAGACCCCTCAATAGGAAAATCTGGTCAAGATAAAGCCACCTCAGCAGAAGTCATGTGTTGACAATAAACACTCAAGTTGTGACAAAAATGAGGAGGAGGCTATAAAGAAAACAAGAAGCTCTAGAAGAAGGAAACCTAGACAAGATGAGAGTCACAAAAAGGACAAGTGTATTCCTGCTACAAGCAAGAACACGAAAATAAAGTGGGATGCTGTAGAAGAAGGTGAGACTACTACCTCAGTAGAATATGAAAATGTAAAAACAGATGTCTTAACATCCAAATATGCTGAGAACTCAATTGTGAGCAGTAAGACAAACATAACCTCTGGAATTGATGAATGCTCATCAGTTAATATCCAAAATTTCTCCATAGGGAGATTACTGTTCGGAACCAAATCCCTGAAGCTGTCAGAAGATCAAGAAAATCATCTACAAATTCCTGTAACAATCATAACTTTCACCTAACAAAAACAACGATGAATGCGCTTAATGACATCTGGACTAGAGATATGAAAAGAGAACTCTATCTATTCAAGGTGAGTACTGTATTAAACTTGTTCCCAAGGAAGCTATCCATTGGCCGTCAATTTCATCTTAGAGAGGAGCCACTAGAAATAGACCAAGCTTCAAGAACCTGGATGAAAAAAGAAAAGGATTCACAAATCAACCTGATAACTCAAGAAAGAAAGGAGAGCACGATCCTTCTTATCACAACTAAAGATATGATGATAGGTATGATTCCTACAAAAAATTTAGACTGGTCTAAATTTAGTTGGATACACCAAGGTGTATCTAATCAGAATGTCAAGAGGGATGTCATAACTATGCCCTGCTACATAAAAGATTACGTGGAGGACAGATAGATTTCTATAAAAAGGTCAACCACTGATCTAGATGCTGTTAATGAGCTAGATGTGAACGTTTCCCCAGTTCACAAAAAGATTCTTCAACTGCCATCCCTCTACAACAACTCTAGTGTGATCTCAAATTGCTCTTCTCCCATAAAATATGGTTTAAAACTCACTCACTTAATTGAGATGTCTCAACAATCTCAATTCCTCTCGTCCAAAGCAGGGTCTTATCTAAATATGCATACGGAGGTAACTAGTCCTAATAAGATCCTGAATGATGCACAGTTAAAAATGGTACATATTTTGAAAACTGAGGACTTAACCAAGAAGACTGAAGATGATCCTAAAGATAATGACAAGAATGTTCCTCACAATATCAATGACATTGACACGGAAGGCTGCAGTGTTGGTGTAGACAAAAGAGATGGTGGTACTAGTACATCCAGAAGAGGTGCTAAAGTTAACACCATGCTTAATAAGGGCACTAAGAAAGAAGCTCTTGATGCTACACAGGTTGAAAACTTGCGGAGCAAGTTAGAAGTCTGCATCTTTGAGGAACCATAAATTTATAAAAAAACAAAAGGGAGAAGGCAGTTGTTTGCTTTGGCAACTTTTGTGGCCAAATAGTGGGAGTAGTAATGTCACCCAATAACAACAAGTATGTGTGGTTTGTGTGATCAACAATTCTGATATGCTTATTTTGTGTTGATATGTTTGAATGTGTGTAGTATAGCAATTTATTTCTGTTATACTTGACAGTTGCTTGGTGTGGTAGTATAGCTATGTTGTATGCATAGTGATGGTAATAGTGCTGTATGATGTCTGTATGGTATGTTGTACTGTATTAGCTCTGATTGTGTGTGGTTGTGTGTTTTATGCTGCAAGTGGTTCTCTGATATGGTGTGACAGGTTAATTTAGCCAAAAATTTGCCAAAGGGGGAGATTTGTAGATGTTTTTAAATTGGCTGCATTTTGTGGTAAAACATTCCTGGATGTTTAATGTCTTGACTGTCATGACATGATTTATATTGTGTTATGCAGGCTGCATATGTGTTAAGCTAATACAGGTTTTGTGAATGTCATGACCGATGTCATGACATCCTTGTCTGACAGCAGGAGCTGTTATGTTTTATTATTGTGTTTCCTGATTTATCTCAATCTACAATTTAGGAAACCTTTTATTGTGTCCTGAATATTTCGAATAGAAGATTTTGCTGACAGTACATTCTATAACAACCAGATGACGTGTAATTTAGGTTAACTTGGTTAACCCTAATTTGATTCTTAAGAAGCCCAAGGCCCAAGAGCTGCATATAAGAAGACTGCAATCCTAATTTGGAAGGCAGAGAGAAAGTTTGTTAAGTGTGAAGAACCGTAGTGTTGTACCTGTGTTTAGTCTCTTGTACTCCAAGCAATTGTCTTTTGATGATTTTATTGGAATAGGTTGTTTATGTTATTTGTCACTCTAAGCTTTTAAGCACGAGTGTGTGTCTCTTGATTGAAGCTTTTAAGCAGATCAAGGTGTGTTTTTGAAGTGTGTCTTCTCTCTAAATTGTTTAATGTTTATTTGTAATCACTGCTGTGATTGAGGGGGAGTGAGTGTAGATACTCAGGTCTAGGAATAGATTGGAATTATATTGGGTAGATCTTAAGTGAGGAGTTGTAAACGGAGGAGTTTAACTCCGAACTAATTTTGTTTATATTGGATTCCCTCTCTGGCTTGGTAGCCCCTAGAGTAGGTGTTGTTGTATACCAAACTGGGTGAACAATTTGATGTGTTCTGTACTATTTTTATGCACTTCTGTTTTAACGTTTTGTTCTATGTAATTGTGGATGTCATAAGATCCAGTACGACATCGCGTGTGAGTTTCTAAAATTTTCACTTAAGTTGATCAAAAACCATAAAAACAACCATGCAGATGTTTCAACTCCATGTCATTGGCTTGGAGTCCCTTCAACCACCTCCATAGAATCATTACTCGCTTCAACATTGCTTCCTAAAACTGATGTGGATTCTTGATTTGTAGTTTCTATGATCTCTTTAACAAACTATGAAGCTTGTATGTTTTCCTCAGTATCATGTATTACTGTTACCCTAAGATTCTCGACTTACTAGAAATGGCAATTGGTTGTTTTAAATATGAGAAGAGGGATCAAATATTCTCTCAGTCGAAACAGATCGACTAAGAGTGTGTTTCAGTCGAGACCGTTCGACTAAAGGTTTATAATTTCCATGGCCGATCGACTAAGAGATGAAAATGACTTAGGCGCTTTATCAAGCTTGAGGTAGAAGTTAAAAGAGGGCAGAAGTTGGAGATGACGGTTTTTCAGCATTTCCCCAAGGGACACGTGGAGCGTTCACAGTCGGAGATGTTGCATGTAGTGGACGCGTGACGCCTAGTGATTAGTCGACCGTTAGTAGTAGTTATTTTGTTTTACTATTTAAGCAAGTTTCAGATGGATAGTTAGGGGTCCGCATTTTTACATAACACAAGCAAACTTAATCTCTGTGCAAAATGAGTGACGAGTACAACTTTGGAATGTACGCATGCGTACCAAGTTAATTTTATGCAATCATTTACATTATGCTTTATTTTCAGTGCACATTTACTGCATTTTATCATCTTCATTTACTTTAAAGCCTTAAATTTCAGTGTGTTCTTTTACTTTAAAGTTATTACTGCATTTAATACAAATTAGATCCACGTAAACAACAAAGAAAAGCAATTAGTCCTGGAATATTCTAGTTGATTCCGCAAAAGTAACCTTTAAAAAGGAAACTAGCGATTGTTTACCATATTTCTGGGTAAACAAATTGGCACGTCCAGTGGGACTCGTCAATTTCTATTTGTTTTGTATTTTTGTTGTTAAAAGTTATGTATGATATTAAGAAGTGGTCGACAATTAACTAATATGTCTGAAGTTAATGTCAATAATTCTGATTCTTCTAGAAATCAAGGAGTTGTACTGACAGGAACAACGTCACAAAATGCTGCAAATTCGTCCCCAGCTAGGACAGCAAACGCCGGTGGATCGACGACAGCAACCTTGGTGTCATCACCAGCAAATGTACGGTCGCCGTTTAACCCGGCGAGACCGGCGTTTCAAGGAGTAGTACCTCCGCCAGGTTTTAACCCTCAATTCGGAATGCCTACGTCGATGATGCAGGGTTTATACACTAACCCTTCATTATATTCCGATAATATGATGGCGACAAGCACATCATCAAACCCAGAGGGTCGACCTATGGGGATAGGTTATATAAACCAAACGTTGCCATCTCTAAGTACTACGTCGATGTTGTCAATCCGACAACAGATAGACGAAAGTAACCATGAAATGGTGAATGCCCTTACACAGCAAATGGGGACTGTTTTCACTCCCATGATAAATAATACAAACCAAAGTTATGAGATATTGGCTGGACAAATGGCCAGAATAGCATATTTCTTTGGGGCACCCCCACAGCCAAACCGTCCGACTTCCCAAGTGTCGAACGCAAGAGTAGTCGAAACTGTGGGAAATGGGGAACAGATTGAACAAAATATCCCTAGGGTAGTATAAAGGCATCAAGATGCTGATCAAGTTCTTAGAAATGTCCAACAAGATGCTAATGTTGGACACAATAATATTTCAAATGTAGTCGAACAAATCCTAGTTCAAAATGGGATAAATGTAGGGTTACATAGGCCTAATTTTGTTTCCCCATTATCGGAATATGTAAGGCAAACAGAATTGCCTAGGGGTTGGAAAATCCCAAAATTTACTAAATTTGTTGGTGAGACTGGTGAATCAACAGTCGAACATGTTGCTAGGTTTCAGACAGAGGCCGGAGAATTAGCAAACAACGAGAATTTAAAAATGAAATATTTCCTAAGTTCCTTGACAAAAAATGCCTTCACTTGGTTTACGACCTTGCCTCCACAATCTCTATTCTCGTGGAACCAATTAGAACGATTGTTTCATGAACAGTTTTATATGGGGCAGTCGAAGATTAGTTTGAAAGAATTAGCTGGAGTGAGGCGAAAGGGTACAGAAGCGATCGATGATTATTTAAATCGTTTTAGGTTGCTGAAAGCTAGGTGTTTCACACAAATCCCTGAACATGAGTTAGTCGAAATGGCTGCGGGTGGTCTAGATTATTCCATAAGGAAGAAATTAGATACCCAACATTTGAGGGAGATGGCACAACTAGAAGACAGAGTGCGTCAAGTCCAAAGGTTAAAGGCTGAAAAAGCCAGGGTTAGTAAATATCATCAGAAAGAAAAGATAGCTTATGTTACTACCAATGAGTTCGACTCTGATAGTGATAGTGAATACGAGGAAAGTGAGGTTAATGTGGCTGAATTAAAGCCAGGACCGCCATATATTTGTAAATTACTTAAGCCCTCAAAAGATAAAAATCCGGTCGAAAGCAAGAATGAAAAGTTTGCTAATAAAACATATACGTTTGATATAACAAAATGTGATGAAATATTTGATTTATTAGTTACTGATGGGAAAATCATAGTACCCCCAGGACTTAAAAATCCTCCTCTTGAACAAAAGAAAAAGAGAGGATTTTGTAAATTTCATATTTTTTTGGGTCATAAGACATCTCAATGTGTCCTTTTCAGGGATTTGGTGCAACAAGTTTTGAAAGAAGGAATGCTGCAGTTTGGTGAGAAACCAAAGTCATCAATGTAAGTCGATGTTGATCCCTTGCTGGTCGGAGAGGCCCACTATACTGAGCTTGCTGATGTGATGATGGTCGATACTACTGATGGCTTCGGCGAAAAGAAAGATGTTGCTACTGATGGCAAAGTCTTGAACATGGTTTATCCTGAACCAAAAGAAAGCCTTTTGAAATTCCTTGAGAGATGTCACAATAACAATTCTCAAGTCGGATTATGTCCAAGGTATGATGCTGTCTTTAATGTTGATGCTGCAAACAAGGTGAGATTCGACCCTCGTCGAGGAAAGAATAATCAGTTCATGTATGCAGGAGAAGGCAGTGGTCGAAGGAATGAGAATTACAGGAAGTTGTTCGAGAAACCAAAGACTTTTCGACCTAAGACAGATGTACCTCAAGAGAAGTGGGTGAAACCTGTTAACTTCCGAGGGGGTAAGCTCCCATAATGGCATATTCAAGGTGTTGGAGCAAATGCTGAAGGCTCTTGGACTAATAGTGGGTCGAAGAGGAAAGATTATCTATCTCTGAACTATAAGGGCAAAAACCCCATGACTAGAACTCAGTGGAGACGTTATCAGAGAAGCCATAAGAATGGGCAGGAAGGTTCGAAGATGATGCAGGCAAGCTTTTATCATTACCAGCCGAAGCCTTTTCATAGGAAATTGACTGAGGAACAGGCCAAAGTGGCGAATGAGAGACTTGCTGCAGGAATGATCTTGGGAAAGAAACTCATCAAAAGGTTGGTCGATAACGATACTCCGAGTCCCAGTTGTTGCACCCCAAAATTTGCCCTCTTTATTCGAGCTATAAGTTATTAACGACGTTTATTTCGTCGTTCGAAAAGTGAAGAAAAATAATAAAAGAGTTCTTATGGTTTCGAAGAAGTGCGACATGGAAATGGTTTAAACTGGGTAATTACGAGAAAATTCACAAGTCTTATTCGGAAAGTAATATGAGCTGAATTCTCGCGTAGGCCTGATTGTTTCGACGATATCTACAACTTTCGTGCTCGGCTGGGAAGCCAATTCTTTGAGGAAGGTTGTTAGATTTGCAAATTACTTGAGAATTTGCGGTGAAAAATATTGCTGAATGAAGGGTTTCGTACCTCGGAAAATTCATATCTCCCAATCCGCTAGTTGAAGTCGCTTGAAAATTTACCTGGAGCTCCGTACCATCATTACCAAGATTTCATATGTTCGAACCGTCGGCCAATTATGCACTGAAAACTCCCATCATTTTATTGAACGCCGTAATCTTTCGGTAAAAGTGTATTTTCGGGTAAGTCGCGCCGAGTTTGAAAATTCATAACTTCTTCAATTTTTTCGTACGAAGTCCATTCCGGTGGCATTCTCGTAAATTTCATTAGCTTCGATTCTTCGTCACACGTGCTTGTTCAGATTTTTATCCGAAGATGGAGTTTTGTCGAGTTCTTTGAGAGGTACGCACAAAATTCTGCACAGTCGCGCCAGTTGAACCGATGTTTGTCGAGTTCTTCGTCGCTTATCCAATTGAGACGATTCTCGCGGCTATGATCTACAATTTTAGTCATCTTCGAGTTGACGCCGTTCCCGCTCCGAAGTTTTGCACCGATTCGCGTTTCCTCGAAAACGAGCAAAAATAAGAGAATTAAGGGTGTTTTGGACATTTCGCTACCTTCGCTATATAAGTCATTTTCTCTTCACAACTCATAACTTCAACTCTCATAACTTCATTTTCACCCAAAAGATCAAAAAACTTTCTCTCAATTCTCTATCAATTTTCTCAAATCAAAACCACAAATTACATAAAACTTTCATCAATATTCATCAATTTTCTTCAAGAATCAAGAACAACATGGATTAAAAAGTGAAGATCGGATCGAAGTTTCTCTCCCTCTCTCTACATCTTGCGCGTTCCTCTCTCTCCCCTTGGGATTCGCTTCTCGCGTTCGTGTCGTGTTCGCGCGTCGGTTTAGATCTTCATCCGTTAAGCTTTCGGATCTTGAATTAAGTTCTTAATTGTTGATCATTATGTGAATTTAAATCTAGATCCACATTTTATTCTTGATTAATTGATGGTTGATGATGATTGTTTGGTGAATTTGCATGTTGTTAATCGAATTGGTGGTGATCATGAGAATTTTGGTTGGATCTAATGATTGTTGCATATAATAAATGATTGTTGATGATGAATTGTGACATTCTTGCTTGGGATCTATGAATTGTTGATGAATTTGTATGCTTAATTGTTGAGATTCATTGATGTGACTTGTGGTGCACTCTAAGTGATTGTCAAAATGTTTGTTAAAGTCCGACACATGCTAGAATCTTGTTTTTTGCCATAAATTTTGATTCGTAAGTCCGTTTTCCAACTTTTTTACATGTATCCGTACTAATTCGATGATTTTGGAGCTTTCCGCGCGAACGGAATTTTGACTCGGGCAATTTTTGGTCAATTCTGGAAATGGTGACAGCAAGTGCGAAAATTGGCTTTTTGGACCGAAAATTGACGGAATCGGCCGTTTTGCCGAGTCTGATTGCGTGGAAATCATCATCGAAAATTCTGATAAATAATAACGTTTCATGCTGGAGATTTATGTTGGTTTTAGGTGGCGTCTCAATGCGTTTGCTTGTTATGTAATGTTTGCCGTAAATAGGCGTAATTTGTTCGGTATTGTGCTTTTACCATAACTCTTGAACCGTGTGGACTTTTCGTGAATGTGAATAATGTTTCTCAAGTAGAATAATATTTTCGGAGCTGATGGTGTGGTTTATTTTCGGTTTCGGCCGACTTTTTTTACCGTTTTCGCTACTGTCCCGTTTCGGAAATCGTGCCTCCGGGACGATTTAATAAATTCCGACCGCATATTTGAGTTCTTTGGCACGTTTCTAGCTTACCATAAAATTTTGGTTTAATTCCGACAAGTTTAGTTTTTTATCGTTTTTACCCGATTTTACCGTTTCGGTGTACCTTTTGACTTGTAAATACTTGTTTTGGTTTCCATAATACTTGTGTACATATTTGACTAACATTTGAGTGATATTTTTGGTTGTTATCTTACTTTTGCTCGATTTATGTTTAATAAGTGTGTTAATATCAAATTTCTCATTTCGTTATCCTTTTTCGGTGTAAAGCACCACGCAATTCCGATTGCGATGTTTGTTATCTCTAACTTGTGTGCTAGTGTGCAAGGCATTTGGATAGTCACCGATCGACGCTTATTACTCGAGTGTTCTGCTTCATTTGCGGACACGATTCTATTCACTTGTATCGTGATCTCATCTCGGAGACACGTTCCTATTACTTTATGTCTGCTTGTTTGGTTTGCTTGTTCCTCTTGCAGGTGTATTATGATTATGCTCGACGCGCATGTCGACCTTTGTGTGCTTTCATGGCTAATCGGTGTGCTGACCATTTTCTTTTGCTTTGCTAGCTCGCTCGCGGGATTCTTAGTTTCTTCGCTTTTCTTCGCTTAGTTTACGGATCATCATCCATTTGGTATTCATCCCCTTTCATTTTATTTTTCTCGCACTTTATCGCTTTCTCGCATCATCCTTTAACATGAGAAGTAGGATTTAGACATGCATCTGGCCAAGCCCTCGAAAGAGGCTCTGTTTTTGTTGGTGTGTTTACATTTGTGCTTTGTGGCAGGCAGGGAGTCACGGTGTAATAAGTCCTTTATGGCACTCCGTTAAGTCCTCATGGAAGGCACGCGGAAAGGGTTAGTAATCAACCCCCGCCTAGTCTCATTGAGTCCGTTTGGTATGCGCACGCTTCGCATTGCTTGCTTCTGAACCAGCATAAGATCTTACTATCGAGTATGTCAGGAAAAGGGTTCAGGTAGCCGGACCCCCGTCTTTCCTATAGCTCGCGTCGCTCGACGTTGATGCTCGGTGTACGCACGCACCGTTTTCCTTTACGATCCGTGACGGCTTGGTTGCTGAGAGGGACTCGCTCCTCTAGTCTATGGCCCGATCATTTTCGCGAGGTCTGATGCTTGGTTGACTTGGGTTGAGCTGCTCCCCTTGGCTATGGCGGGACCGCCTTTCTACCATTCGGCCAGTGCCGTTGGTTTGTTTGCTTTACGAGCGGATGCTCGTTTGTGTGCTATATTTGTTTGCTTCGCTTCTCCCCGTAGGTTGATTAGTTTAGTTTAGACTGGTACCCTTTGTATGCTAACATTAGGTAGCAAGCTTTCCCCCTTAGCTTAGGTCTTCCTCATGCATTCTTTAAAACACAAACCACACTCTTTGATTTTCTTTTCTTAAGAGCTTGTTATTTCCGCTCCATTCCCAAGTATAAGTCTCCAAAGGTCGAGCAGCGGAGTGCGAATGTAACTCGTTTACCTAAAAAACACAAAACAAACAGAAACTAGTTAGCCGAGCTACGGTAGCTCTGATTCTGCAAAACAGATACGTAGGCAGCGGGGTAGGGCCCGTGCGAGCAAAATCCCTTCTTTTCCCTACATTCTGCATTCATTTTAGTCCAGATTAGCGTAGATTTGTTACATACCCATAGATTTAGACACATGCGTGGATACCATCGAGTACGATGGGCGCGAGGGGTGCTAGCACCTTCCTCTCACGTAACCGACTCCCTTAACCTTTTTCTCTGGTCGTGAGACCATTGTTTTGTTTTGTGGTTTGCTGGCATTCCTTTCCTTTTCAGGATAAATATGTTAGTGGCGACTCTGTTAATTTTCGTGATAGCGACAGCTGACGACTCTGCTAGGGACGTCTCGACCTATTGCGGGTCCGGACTTAGCGAGACGATCCTAGCGCTTGTGTGTTTATCTGTGGGTGTTTTATTGCTTTACATATTTACTTGTTTGCATTGCATTCTATGTGCGTTTTTACTTTTCTGCATCATATTCTAGATTGTCTGGATCTCTGTCTGTTGGGTGGGTGTTACAAGAGGTAAAAGGCCCAATACCCAGGCTATGTGTGAACCATAGGAACCCTAGGATAGAGTGGGAGCATGGTTTGTCTCGAGGTGTACGTCTCGGGATGGATTATGTGACCACGAGCAGAGTAGTGGTTTCAAACGGAGGTATTATCGACACCCGCATCCGCACTGTGATGATGCTTACCTTCGGGCGGACCGTATACTGCGTTTCATGACCTTACCCTGGCCTAGATTTTACCCGTGAGTGGGGCGGAAATCAATGATCATATAACAGGTACATTGTTGGTGACCGCTGTTCTTGTTCGTGGGTTACCGCTGTTCTCGTTCGTGGGTTACCACTGATCTTGTTCGAGTGTACTATTGGTTCCTGTTCGTGGGGTACTATGGTTCTTGTTCGAGTAGTAATATGTGTTCTATTCCAGTGTGTTGGTGACTATATGTTCTAGTTCCGATGGTAAATTGTTCTGTTGGTGACTTGTGGTTTATGTGGTGGTCCGAAACTACGCCGAACCTTTGAACTTGTGCCGTATGATTTCTTGGCATCATCAGATATATCCAGTATTGTGGTTCACACCACTTTGCATCATTGCATATTTACTTTCTAAAAGATGATGTACAAAAAATAACTAGCATACATGTTCCTTCCATTTCCAAGGAATCATATCTGTGAGCCTCGTGTCGAGCTTTTCCATCTCTTGCTTGCCAAAAATCAAAACACGAGAATTCCTTGGAAATTGAATGAACATGGCATTGCATTCATATCATGCATCTCATACATTCCATGCATAACAGGTGTTCAGGATCGAGGATTTCTTATTCAGACTTGGTACTATCTCCAGATTCAGAGACTTGATTTGTTCTTATTGTGTGTTCAAAGATTAGTTATGGAACAACTTTGTGGGGATTTTACCGAGAAGAAAGCTCAATTGAGGTTATCTATGAAGACGTGTCTTATGATCAGTGGCTTCCATGCTTGCTTTATTTGCAACTGGTTAAGCTCCATACTGCATTGATGTCTACAGATTCTTTGCTTGATGACAATGACACTAGGTGTGAGTTCTATTCTGGGGCACCTAGTCGTGATGTTAGTATCTACAAGTCTTTGAAGTTGCTTGGGGCTCCCGAACGAGGGATAAGCAAGACATTGTCTATCTTGAGCATTGCACCATTTGCATTGCTCGAATCCCTAAAGCACTTGCAAATTCCGTGTGACTTTGCCAGAATTTTCTGCCAGGCGGTAATCAAGAGTAAGCTGCAGAGGCACCTCTCATTCTCAAGGTTCTGCTTCACATCCCGAGTCATCTCCTCCTCATTGAGTTTCCTTTTCAGCAACCTTTGCTTTTCAACAGAGACATAAAGAATATGAGAGACAAGCTGACGAGATCCCCATGCCTTTATGTTCAATTGCATCCATGTTTGGTGGAATTTCAGATGGTTAAGATTCATGCTTTGTTCTTTCTCGCCACAGATAGCTCTCCTGATTTTGATGACAATACTCGGTGTGTTCCACGCTGGGGAACCTAATCATAATGTCAAGCCTTACAGGGTATTTTGGTACAAAAAGTCCAAGACTTGCTCGATACAGAGATGTTTGAGTTTATTCGTAATGGTTTCTACTGGTCAATCCCATTTCATCTGTCGCAAGTAGAATGTTTGTTCTTCCTGTCATACCCTAATTTTTGACCCCCCTGAGATGACATATCTTCAGGATTTTTTATCAGGTCAAGACAAGTACCCAGAGCAGTCATTTCTCCATCTGATACCTAATCGAGGATGCTCAAAGACAAGAAAGCTCAGGCAAAGGATCAATCAATACAAAGACTAGTCTCTAATACAATCATGGGGCTCAAAAACTTCACTTTTCTCATCTATGATTGATTAGACATCCAGTCATATGAGTACAGGTTTACTCAGGTCACCAGACTAGGGTTTTGAGCCTATCAAGGACTGAAATCAGGGATCACATTTGGGAAACCCTAAAAAGCCCCAGGGAACCATTCAAAGACATCAATCATCTTCAAATAACTCATATGACAAGATCCACTGGACATTACACCTCAATTCAAAGTCTACAGTCATTATTTTCACATGGTCGACAAATTAGGGTTTTGACCTAATTCACCAAGATGGTTGACTTTTAATCAGGGCATGAATCCAAAACTCAAGACATGATTCAAGGATCTCTACTACCTCCATATAATCCATTTATATCATCCATTTGGGGAGAAGATCTTATTTTTACACAAAAGCCCAAAAATTCACTTTGTCAGGAAAAAGTCAACTGTGAAGGATCATCATTGACTTTTAAGGTTTTTGGTCAAAAAATGACTTTCAAAGATCAATATCATCAATATATGGATGTCAAAGTCATTTGGCCAAAGAAATTCAAAGAAATTCATCAAGGAGCGAAAAGTCGGGAATTAGGGTTTTTGAAGGCATGGTGAGAACTCAAAATTTCACCTACACAACTCAAAAAACTTCCAACATGAAAGTTGTAGATCTTGCAAAATAAAACAACATCTTGAAGTTTTGGAAATTTTGAAGTTTAGGTCATAAACACTTAGAAATTTTTCTAAGTGTTTTAACCTAGTTTTCATCCAACTTTGGGCTCATTTTTCACAAATTTCCCAAATGATTCTGAAGAAGACATAAACTAATGAATTGAAGTAGATGTTTAGGGCTTTCCAAATTGTGTTCAACCTTCTCCAAATTCAATTTGAGCTAAGAGTTATGCTTGTTCAAAGTTGGCCTCATGAAGTAAAATTATAGGTCATGTGCAAATTGGACTTTGCAAATTTTGTGCAAATAACCTCTCTTATGGATGCTACACGACCCATAACACATCTGAAACCATGCCATACATCCATTTTCATCATTGCATAAGGATTAGAGAAGATTCCAAAAACAAAGGCATGTGATTATGTAATGATTGCATTTTTGAATTTATGACAAATTGGTGATTCATCAAAGGAATCTTCTCCCAACCAATTGGAGCTCATTTCTGCAGCAATTTGGTCCCCTAAGATCAAGAAAAACCGATGGCTAGGGAGTGGTATCAAAGAGCTCATCATTGCACTTGGGATATTCTTTGAATTTCTTCATGGCTAAGAAACCAAACTCTCCCATTAAGCAAGCTCACACTCTCACTCAGTACTGAACCAATTGCCTATAAATAGAGGCCTCATTCTCATTCAAAAAACACACCAAAGCAACCATATTACTTGCTTTCTCTTTCTCTTCTCTTGTTCATTGTTTTTCAAAGTTCTTTGGCAAGAAGAATCGATTTCTTCAAACCAGAGCTTATCTTTGGGAAGTGAGCATTCTAACATCTCAAGGGAGGTCATTTGAGGTGATCCAAGCACCTGGATCACTTCTGTAAGTGGAGGAACACCATTGTTGCTCTCACTTTGGAGCATTTGCAGTTGGAGGTCCATGGAGTGATTCAGGAGGTTTCAAGCCAAGCCAATCATCCAGACACACTCCTCAGGTCATAGTGAAGCTAACCAGATGGCTGCAGCTCATCTGTAACTCCAAATTCAACAACCTCCATGTTCACTTGAAGCTGAAATCGAGGGAGGTCCATAGAACGATTCAGAAGGATTCAGGCTACGATAAGCATCCAGTTAGCATCATTGAGTCTCAGGGAAGCTATTGAGATCATTCATTCAAGCTCAGTTGCTCTCAATCATCCTCACGACCTTCAGTTTCAGAGGTAAGTTTCTGAACTCCCTCTCTTTAATTTAAGTACTCTTTGTGAAATAGCTCGATTCTATCTTGTTCAGCATCATCAGAGGATTGAAAACCCTCTATCATCATCCATTTATCTTTCAGTATAGTCATTTAATTTAATTTTGAAATTTTAGGGTTCTTCACGATTTCTGGTAAATTAGTTAGATGTAGTTAATGATAGTTCATGTTAGTTACATATTTAGAATCGTGAGTGAATTTAGAGCAAGTTTCATGTTTACATCATTGCAAATGGTTGAGAAACGAGTGAGTTCAGAAATTCAAAATCATGGAGCTTGAGGTTGAAGACGAAGATGGTGGTGGCGCGCAAATTTGAATTCTCAGAGGAGAGTTTATTTTATTTTGAATGGTATGCGTGTTATTAACGACTGAACAACTTGCCCTAGTGGCCACACATGCGCTCTTAGTCTCCTCATGCCACAAGTCTGGGGTTCGAATCCCCCTCGCCCCAGACTTTTTGTTCCTTTTATTTTTCATGGTTTTACTACTTGTTTGAAAATATAATGAATTGAATGCAAGTTACTAACACCGAGCGCGCGCTGGCCCAGTGGTTTGGTTTTGGGTATGTGACCTAAAGGGCGTGAGTTCAACCCCTCTAGGTGACAAAATCATATTTTTTATCACTTTTCACACTAAATTTCTTCACAACTTCACACAATTATTTAACCTATCAAATTAAATCATTTTCACTTCATTTTTCACACACTTGTTATTTAATATACCTATTTTATGTATAATCAAAAAAATCATAAAAATATTATTTAATTCATATACTTTTATTAGGTATAAAATAGTATGTTTTAAGTGTTTTATTAAATACTTTAAATATATGTTTCCATTTTGTTTTAACCTAATTATTTGTGTGAATAATTTTATGATAAAACCCTAATTGTTTAGGTCTTAATTAAGTAAAAATCTTTATTTTTACTTTAATTAAGTTGACTTTTGTCAATTCTCAAAACTGTTTTCAATCTCTGATTAAATCAAATGATTAAGGTTTTCAAACAACAAAACCTCATATCATTCCAAATCATTTTCAAATTTCTGTTATAACCAGTACTGTAAAGTACTGGGCCTCTAATAGAGTGTAAGTCCCAAAAACCTTCTCTTCTTAGCTTGTTTTCAAAACTGTATTTTCAAAATCTTCTTTCTGTTTTCAAAACATTCTTCTGGTATTTGAAGGGCATTATTCCCGGTGAAACTCTTCAGATACCTATGTGACCTTTGTCCATCTTCACTTCTTCTGTTTTCAAAAACCATTAACTGTTTATCATATATATTCAACTGCTATCACCAAAACAACAAAAATTACTGTTGAGGCTCTGTACATACTTCTTCAATGACCTCCACTCCATCCAGGTTAGGCTTTACAAGCTTTCAATTTACAGTCTTTATTTAAATTACTGTCAAATATAAATTGTGCATATATTAGTTTAGAACTACGTTTGAGTATAAACCTTAGGACAGTTAAACTATATATATATATATTATAGGAATATGGCCTAGGATTGAGAATGTCTTCCCGGTGAAGGCTCTTTCCTAATTAGAGATCTGTAGTTCAAACCCCCAAGATGAATTATTCCCGGTGAAACATCTTGGTAAAAACCTTAGAATCCAAATAATAGGACACATCCACCCAAAGAGGAATTATTCCCGGTGAAACCTCTTACCCATTTGCTTAGAGCCAAAATAAGTTCAAAACTACATAGCTTTCTCTTGTGCTATAACAAGGACCCTCGACTAGCCTCCTCTTGGGCTTTGTACAAGGACCCACAGGCTTCTTAAAAGCATTTCCAGCTTCCTCTTGAGCTTGTATACAAGGACCCATCAGGTTTCTTATAAACATAGGAACAGGTCTTTAGTCACCTTTTAGCCTACCCTGGTGAGTTTCTTCCAATTTAAACCAGACTTTAAACAAGCTAAGTTTGTCTCAATTTTGCATTGAGTACATTTTTGGAATGAGAGACATGGACAGTCTCTGTCACCCTTATCTTCATCAATCTTCCTTAGCAGAGTCTAGGATCCATGTTTGGTCACCCTCAGCATTGAGTCAGCCTTCATCTTGGGCTTTAAACAAGAAGTCTCACTAGATAATCTTTCTGCCAATCCTTTCATCCCTTAATAATTAATGGAGTGCTACCCAAATCAATCACTTTGTCAAAACCCCTGGAAAGGGTTAGCCTCCAACATCTGTCTAAAATGTCAAAATCCCTGGAAAGGGTTAGCTTCCACACATTCCTTCATTCTAAAAAGTCAAAACCCCTGGAAAGGGTTAGCCTCCAAAGTCAATCATTAAATGTCAAAAAAATAAAGATTCATTTCTCTTAGGAGATAATTTCCCCAAAAGAGTCAAAACCCCTGGAAAGGGTCAGCCTCCAAAAAACATGATAAAGTCAGTCTTTTAACAGACAAATTCACCAGCTGAGTCAAAATCCCTGGAAAGGGTTAGCTTCCAAAGAAAAACAGTCTTTTAATAAATAAAACCTCCTCAGTAGAGTCAAAACCAACAAAAACAGTTAGCCTCAACCTTGGGCTTCATACAAGGCACCCAAACAATAAAACTCCCCTGTCAAGAGTCAGCCTCAACCTTGGGCATTGTACAAGGCATATAATAGAGTCTCCCCAGTGAGTCCTTCATCATTCAGTAGCCACAACCTTGGGCTTTGTACAAGGCAGAAAATAGTGTTTTTCCCTAACTACAGTCAGCCACAACCTTGGGCTTTGTACAAGGCACATAAAATAGAGTCATTCATTCAATTATCCTCCACAGTTAGCCACAACCTTGGGCTTTGTACAAGGCACATAAATAGAGTCTCCTTAAGTAGAGTCAGCCTCAATTCTGGGCTTTGTACAGAACACTAAAATACCCTGTAATTAATCCCCCAGTGGAGTCATCTCCCAGAGTCAATTAATCAATCAAAAAGCCTCAAGCTTGGGCCTCATACAAGCCAGCTAAAGTCAAATCTTTTATACAGTAGATAGACATAGCTTATCTCCATAGAGAGATATTTTTACTACTCTACCACATTCAAACAAACAAACATTTCAATTTCAATCAAAGTCTCCCATTTAGGACTCTGAAAGACATGCTCTGGCACATCCCCAGACTTGTACACTTTCCCTAATTTGGACGAGCATCTTTCTTTCATTTAAGAGGCATCTGACTGGCATACTTGCACACACAAGTAAGGTCCCCCTCTTGAATGAAATGAATCCAGTTATTCTGTCACTCTTTCAAAATGTTTGTGGTAGAATAGTACTAATACCTCTCTGTAGGGATAATTTCATGTCTCTTTACTATAAACAGAGATTTAATTCCAAGCTTCAACCTTGAGCTTCAAGCAAGGCACCCAAAAACATTAATTTCCCTAGTTAGTTCCCCGAACTACATTAAGCTCTGACTTCCACTAGGGATATGTAGGCATGAGGTTCACAAGGAATCTCAGCGAGCTAATAAAATACCAAAAATAGTCAGTCTGTCTATCTGTCTGTCTTTTCAAATCAAATCAATTCCTTCTCCTAACACAAAGGAGAAACTTTCCCAATCATTAGCAGCAAACACAATCACAATGACACAGAGAAGGTTCCTGTAGAGTACTACAGATATGTAGGGTGTTTAAACACTTCCCTATGTATAACCGACCTCCCGGACTCCAGAATTTCTAGTCTAGGTGTAAATCCCCACACTTAGCAAACTCCTAGGGTTTAGTTGAGATCTTTTTTTCCCTTTCCTACTCGTAGGACAAATAAGAAAGTTCGTGTGATATCGTAGGAAGAACTGAAATAAAATTCATCCCACCACGGGCGCATTCTCCTTCCAAATTTCGCGTGAAGGGTTTAGCGTGCCGTCCTCCCAAGTGAAACGGGGAGGTAAAAGAAAACGACACCACACTTCCTCGAGGAAGTAACTAATGAGAATCACTTGCAATTGGTACTGTCAGAGGTTTTCTTCATAACATTTATTGTGTGTTCCAAGTAATGACTTTGATGACCAAGCGGCAGAGGTTATTGTTGTCCGCTGATAATAATACAAGTTTCCTCCATTCATGATGGTGTTTTGTGTTTCAGCAGCTATATTTAGGGCTCCCGACCGAGGAATAAGCAAGACGCCTTGTATCTTGAGTTTGTGCACCACTGACACAACTCAAATCCCTAAAGATGAGCACTTACAACTTTTGTATGACTTTGCCGAAATCTTCTTCCAGGAAGTGATCTAAAGTGTTCTGAAGTAACGCTTGGTGTTTTCCACTCTGAGGCACCTGGTTATCTGATTGAAGACTGTAAGTCATTCAAAGACAAGGTTTGAGACCTGATTGACTCAAAGGCTATCACATTCGCACCTAAAGGCCAGAATTGAAGTTCTCCTTTGACTCAGCGGATCTTTAGAAGCAATAAGTCCATACGGGGAGGATCACCTCAACGTTGGCAATTCTTAATTCATCATGCATGTTCATGTTTAAGCTTTCTTATTTTGTTCAATACTGTTGTATGTAAAACTTGTTTGTTTTTGAACTATAATCATAATGCATTGGATATGTTTGTCTTGAAAAATCCATTCGCTTTTGCTCGTATATGTTTCTCTACGCTTTTCGTGATACTCAACTCTTGTTAACAAAGCATGACAACTCCAAAGGGAGAATGATGAACATAATACCAATAACCTCAAATGGTATGATTTTGAGTAGAACCTTGTTGATGATGTACAGGCATTGTTTCAAATCCCCAAACACTGGAGATATAAGGGAGATAGACCTTCGTTAACCCTTCTGAGCCTTCGAAGTAAGAGTTTCTTTTCTTTATAAAAAACCCTTATTTTTAACCCAGGGGCGGGTAGTATTCAGTTAACCTGATCAAGCATTCAAAATTCATCAAGAGTGTGCACCTAAGGATACAACAATGGTTATCCCTCGCATCAGGAGGACGAAACACCAAAACCACAACGGTTATCCCTCACCTCAGGAGGTTGAGACATCAAAATTATCCCTCACCTCCGGAGGTTGAGACCAACATCAAAGTCGCGGTGGTTATCCCTCATATCATGAGGTCAAAGGATGACGATACCACAATGGTAATTCTTAATCTACCAAGAATTCAGGCAGTCACGATCACTTCCAATAAAGCAAAGGTAGTGCGGGATCACACGACTTGTTCAAAAGAAAAGAGTGAATCAAAAAGAAAAGGAAAAGAAAAATAAAAAAGAGCCCGCTAAGTCAATAACTTGAAAACAAGTGACTTAGGCAAAAGTTAGGGCATCCCGCTGGACATCCAAATCAAAATTCAAAAGAATTTGTCCAGGAAAAAGTTAGGGAAACAAAAAAGGAAAAGCAAAGCAAAAGCGAAAAACAAGGATTACAAAATAAAGATCCTCAACAAAGAACAAAGTCGTGTGATCAGACACCAAAAACGAAAGGTAAAGTGACTGCCATATCCAGAAGACCTCTTTGACTCCTCAATCATTTCCAAATTCCTCTTGGAAGATGAATGCTCGTGTCAAGTTAACTGAACTTAGGACTGGAGAACATCACGAAGGGGGTGGGCACTAAATATTTTGAGCCTAAAAATCTTTTTTTCTCAAACCGTGAACCTGGCCACGTTACAACCCTTGAAAGTCCTAATTGAAGCAGGGTTAATTCGAAAGCAAACTATCCACGAGAATACGGTAAGCTGACTCCTAGGAGATCCGCTAAGTGCTTGAGTTGGTATCACACCATCTTTCTTTCACAAAAATCGATGTTATGACATCCTTTAAAGCATTTTCTTTAAACTTCAGGACACACATACTCTTTGCATTAGAAATATATTTCTCATAATAAACACTCTTTGCATATGAACAAGTGCTTGACATCAAGAAAGTTTCCATCATGAACTTCAGATGAAAAGTTTTATCCTCCTGAAGGACAAGTTGTCTTCCGAACTCCGTTGAGCAGGAGCAGCCATATTTCAAAGTCTGATCACCCTCACGGGCACAGAAGCATTTGAATACTCCATCGAGTAAGTTTTCAATCAATCTGAGGCAATCAGGTCAAGATTCAAAGAATCTCTCAAAGTGCTAAGCAATCAGGGGCATTCACCCAAGCACAATCGAAGCTACCTCCAACACAGGTCAAGCAAGGGCATGGTGCCAAAATTCTTGATACTGGGGCAAGTCAGTTTGATATGAACAAATATCAGAAGGTCCTTACAAGACGAATCTCTTCAAAGTCCTTACAGGCTGGGGCAAAGCAATATACAGTGGCATTCTTTCCTCATCAGAAGGTGTTCAGTTTAAAGTTCAGGTGTGAGCTAAATAACTTATGAACTTGAGAACCGTCAGGGTCTTCATCCTCAGAAGTCAGAAGCTTAAAGTCCAATCTTTATTGGCATCTCTTTGCATTTCAGTGCGATTTTCAAATCCCTTCCAGAGATTGCAACCATTGGTTATCGGTATCCCTCAACTAGAGTCTTGTTATGTGGACACCGAGTCCTTTGCTTTCCGACCCTCGAGTCGTGCGTTTCCACCCCCCCTTTTTGTGAGTCCTTTGCTTTCCGACCTTCGAGTCGTGAGTTTCTAACCCTCATGTTGTGAATCCTTTGCTTTCCGACCCTCGAGTCGTGAGTTTCCAACCCTCGTGTTGTGAGTCCTTTGCTTTCCGACCCTCGCGTCGTGAGTTCATCTCATTTCCGACCCTCGCGTCATGAGTTTGATTCCTTTCCGACCCTCGAGTCATGAGTTTGATTCCTTTCCGACCCTCGTCTCGTGAGTTTGTCTCCTTTCCGACCCTCGAGTCGTGAGTTTGATTCCTTTCGACCCTCGTGTCGTGAGTTTAATTCCTTTCCGACCCTCGCGTCGTGAGTTTGATTCCTTTCCGACCCTCGCGTCGTGATTTTGATTCCTTTCCGACCCTCGAGTCGTGAGTTTGATTCCTTTCCGACCCTCGAGTCGTGAGTTTGATTCCTTTCCGACCCTCGAGTCGTGAGTTTGATTCCTTTCCGACCCTCGTGTTGTGAGTTTGATTCCTTTCCGACCCTCGTGTCGTGAGTTTGATTCCTTTCTGACCCTCAAGTCATGAGTTTGATTCCTTTCCGACCCTCGAGTCGTGAGTTTGATTCCTTTCTGACCCTCGTGTCATGAGTTTGATTCCTTTCCGACCCTCGAGTCGTGAGTTCGATTCCTTTCCGACCCTCGAGTCGTGAGTTCGATTCCTTTCCGACCCTCGAGTCGTGAGTTTACCTCCTTTCCGATCCTCGAGTCGTGAGTTTACCTCCTTTCCGACCCTCGTGTCGTGAGTTTACCTCCTTTCCGACCCTCGTGTCGTGAGTTTACCTCCTTTCCGACCCTCGTGTCGTGAGTTTACCTTCTTTCCGACCCTCGAGTCGTGAGTTTATCTCCTTTCCGACCTTCGAGTCATGAGTTTATCTCCTTTCTGACCCTCGAGTCGTGAGTTTATCTCCTTTCCGACCCTCGTGTCGTGAGTTTATCTCCTTTCCGACCCTCGTGTCGTGAGTTTGATTTTCATTCCGACCCTCGAGTCGTAAGTTTCTGACCCTCGTGTCGTGGATTTCCAGCAATTACGGACAGTTGTCGTATACACCCTAATGTGTCTATAAGCCCATTACTTGTTGGCATATTTACAATCAACATGAATATGCAGAACGCTATGAAAGCCAATGCTTGTTTGGTCCCTTTGAAGTCAACACTTGCTTGACCCCTTAAGCTCACTTCCTGGTGGAATTCTATTGGAGAACCGATGCTTGTTTGATGCTCTGAACGATACTTGTTTGGTGTTCTAATCACTGGTTGCTTGTCAACTCGTGAATCCATTGCTTGTTTGGAAAGTTTCATGCTCAGATGTCTGATAATTTGTTTGCTCTTGCATTTGCCCATTGTGGGTGAGCATCACCATCCCTTCAAGTATGTCGTGTCTGCGCGTTGATGGATATATCCTAATGAGAGATTCTCATTCCCCAGCTGAGTGCACCCAGATGAGGTTTTCTTCTCCAAAGATTCTCATCTCCTCAGCAAAGCACATCTCAATGCAATCTCCGTGCTTCAGAAGCCTCATTCCCCAATGGAGTGTACTCTCCCCAGTTGAGGCATGATTGGATGGTATCTGATTCCCCAGCAAGATCTTAATGAGGTTCTTTGTCCGAATGCCTCGTTCTCCCCAGTAGAGCGCTTCTTTCTCCATCAGATGGACCTATTTTCCCCAGGAGAGCCATCTTATTCCCCAGTGGAGTTGCCTTAACAAGAGGTTCTTATGCCGAGTTCCTTATCCCCAGCGGATTTCTCACATCCCTAGCAGATCACTGTGCAGAAGTATTCATCTTCCCCACTGAGTTTTTTTCCTCAGCAAAGATTCATTTGCATCCTCAGCAGAATCTGTTCTCGTCCAGAACTTCCCCAGCAGAATGCGTTCTCCACCAACAAGTTGGTCACTCCCCATCAGAGTTGTCTTCATGACTTGCCCTTATCTCCATATCCCTAGGGTGTCGAGAATTTGCTTTTCTAATGAAGTTGCCAGGGTATTCCCCAAGCAGTTAAATGGGATGTTCATATCCCCAAGCAGGGTTTATTCCCCAAACAGAGCTCGCATACAGATTTGATCGTCTCCAGTAGATTTCTGATCCATCTTTGCCAGCTCACCGTTTGTGACTTCTGGTCACTCATCTTGTCCTCCCCGCAGAGTTCTATACTCTCTCTAGGACTGCTTCAGCAATTCAGTGCTCATCTGTTGTTTCCCTAAGTGTTGCACCCCAAAATTTGCCCATCTAATTTTATTGCTAACGGGCTCATGCTTTTCGTTTCATATGCAATCACATTAGGTCATCTAACATAACTCATGCATTCATTAATCAATAATTTGGCATTAGGATCAAGGATCTTAAAGAGCTAAGGTTATTATATTACTTTGAAGCTCTCACTCTCATTAAGAAACTCCTCAATCAAGGTGTTTTGTTCATTGTTACTTGTGATTCAAGTCATTCTATTGGGCTCTGTTCAAAAGACATGAATTTAAAAAGTATGTGCTTATTGACTATGGATAGAGATGTGTTTATATGCTTGCATTCACCGGTTGACCTTAGAGGTTGAAAGCGACGTAGGGATCTTCTCATCTTTGGGATTCATTTGGTTTATTAATTAAAGATTGGTGTACTCTGGACTTGGGCTTTCACAAGAAGTTGGACATACTTGAAGAATCATTCTAATGCTTAAAAGGTTTCGAAAAAAAATTGGACGTTTGATCTAAGTCCTTCCTGAAAAATATTTGTGGGCTTTCATCTTGTCATCATGTGGTTATTATCCAAATTTGCAAATTTGAAGTGGAAATTCAAGCTCAAATAAACAAAAAAAGAGCCAAGCAGCGACTCACTTGAAGAAATGCAAGTCCACCTCAATTCAAGGATTGTTTAGAATTTTCAAAATCAAATGGGATCATCCATAATTCATACAGTATGTTCATCAATTCAACAAATTCTACTTCAAAGTCCAAGAAAACATGCCATTCAAAAGAGGAGCATTTCACTATAATAAACAAAGTGTACACGTTCAGTTCCGTTACAAAATTCCAAATTCATTACAAATTTCAAGTCCATTGCAAAATTCAACTATACAAAAAGAACTCTACAAAAAGAAAACAGCAGCTGACTCCATAAAACCCATTTGTCCTTTTCTCCAATTTTCCTAATTAACTCCACTTCAGTTTCACCATAATGTTAACTAGCTTTATGATCAAGTAATCCATATCTTTAGAACCATTCTTCATAGTTCCATTTGACATAAACCTGCACATTTAAAATCAAATTCATTCTGCATATTCATACATACACATTCATAACAACCAATACAAGTCAACTTTCAATTACCAAACAAATGAACCTATACTTACATCACAAACAATGTCCCAGCCATTTGAAAACAGTCCCTGCACATCAAACCAAAACCTGCTATTACGTTCAACAAACAGTGACATCACACATCAGTTCAAAAAGCCAATTCAAATCTACTATAACCTGCCATAGAAATTCCAATCAGCATACACACATAACCATTCACACTAAAAACCAACCCAACTAACTATTTCTAAACTACCTAACCGATGCCATAACTGTAATAACCACCTATAACTAACTTCCAGCTCATCAAAAACAGAAATAACTGAATCCCTAACAGATTCTAACTAACATATAACTGAACCAATCCTCACCCTCAAATTCATAACCGATTTCCTCAATCCAATGGCTCACACTTCACTAACCTCTAACTGTCAAATACTTTTACTAACTAAACTAACAGTTCTTACAATTTTGCTAATAGTTCTAAACTTCTAACACTAACTAACCTAACTTCCAAGTAACCAACCACATAACAGAATCCAACCACATGTAACTAACTTCCCAAACTGACTCAAACTACCCAAACCAACTTCAATCTACACCCTTCAATTCGTAACTGAATCCCTAAGATCTAAGGGCTCAGAGCTTCTCACCTTCACCTATATATCTCGAGCCTCCCTCCATAATTGAGGCTCCTCTACCATTTCTGTTCATTCACCCCATTTCTCATCATTCGTTCTCTACTCAATCCTCCTCTTATCCCTCACCATCTTCTCTATTCTCACTGATTCTCCATTTCATCCTCTCCCTCACCAACACTCAGAGTTCACCTTCAACCTCCATTAAAGTTTTTCATTGAAGCTTTAATGGAGTGAACTTAGCCTCCATCTTTCAACACTCAACCTCTCTGCAACAACAATAATCTCGCCACTCACCCCTGTTCTCTATACTCCATCATTTCCTAACTCTATCAACAGCACGCGATCAACGACACACCAAAACTCAACTCAGAGTTCACGTAAAGAAAGAATCAAGAAAAACAGAAAAAGAAGAAAGTAGAAGACGAAGAAGGAGAAGCAATAAACACGAGCTAAAGAAGAATCAAGACCTGAAGAGCTTCTCCATTTTCCTGCGTTTATTTCGCATCCGGATTTCTGGTAGCTTTGTGCGTGTTCTTCAAATCAGGTAAGTCCCTGATCCTCCATTCTTGTGCCCTATTATTCATTACTCTTGCCACGATGTTTGCTTCTTCTCTGATCGGCATGAATTTATTGATGCTTAGACCTGAATTCGCTCTGTTAGGCTTAGGACTTGCGTTCTTCCCCTTTCTAATTGCTAGAGTTTAGACGTTAATCTTCGAAAACGGGAGAGACATCGGAGAGGACTGAGAGAGGCTAAGGTTGAGAGTTGAGGCGAGGGAGTTTCGCGGTTCGATTCACGGCGGCGCTGTGTTTGTTTGGTCGGAGAATGGAGAGAGCGCCGTCGCCGTGTTGAGAAGAGAGGAGAGTGAGAATGAATTCCAAACGTCACATTGAACCCTAAATCCCCTTTTCATAAGTTTTTATTAATTTTAATTCAATTCATTTTTTAATTGAAAATAAAATCTGAAAGTGGATCATGATCATTGCATTGGGCTTTCTCACGAAATGTTATTCACACCCCCCTGAGCCCATTGCCATTTTGGCAACACATTGCTGCAACAACAAAAAGGCTCCTTGGGCCAATTCTGATTGGGCTCTGCGCCCCATGGCTTTTCACACCACCATTTCAATTTGACACCCCCCTGTTTCCCTTTTTTTTCAATTAATAAACTTAGGTTTTAATTAGTTTCTTTTCTTTACTAATAAAATGCTAATCTTTCTCCTATTAATTCTTAGACCTTAATACTACTTTTGACATAAAAATAATCACCAAAAAAATAGTAGTTTTAGGCTATTTGTTTTAATCCTTTTTGCTTGACTTGTAATTCAATTTCTCTCATAAAAATCAATATAAAAATAGTAGTATTTTTAGGCCACTTTTGTACTATATTTTTTGGCTTGTTACTTCATGCTTGTGTATAATTTTGTAACATTGTATCCTTACTCAATTTTGCTCATGTATCTTACTTATGACCTCTAATTGTGACTTTAATTTTCATGTCTCCGTTATTCCTAACTTTAGGTAGAAACCATGACAACATTAGGACTTAGAAGTTCCCATTTCAACATTAGACTAGTTATTCATTTTAGGCTAGTTGTCTTCTTCTGTTTCTCTTTCAACTTTAAAACATTAACAAATGGAGATACAAATCACATTAAGAAAGTGATCGAGAAATGAGTGGGATTCATTCCCTAATCTGTTTCTCAATCACTTAGTGGCATAGAAATGAGTGGGATTCATTCCCTAATCTGTTTGTTTCTCTTCATCCAAATCTGTTTGTTTCTCTTCATCCAAAGCTACTCTTTAAAACATTAACTCTTGGATTTGTGTTTGTTTCTCTTCATCTGATGCTACTCTTGGATGTATATTTGTCTCTCTTTGTTCAATGCTACTATTGGATGTCTTATTGTTTCTCTTCATCCAAAGCTACTCTTGGATTTGTATTTGTTTCTCTCTGTCTAAAGCTACTGTTGGACATGTTGTTTTTCACCTTTTATCCAAAGCTACTGTTGGATATCACAATCCTTAATAAAGTGTTATTCAAAGCTATTGTTGAATGATCTTTATATCTTTGAGCGGGAATACCATTCTTTTCTCATCCAAAGCCACTCTTGGATGTTCTTGAGTTTGTTTTTTCCTTCCCATCCAATACTACTATTAGATGGTCGCTCGTATTTTCCAAATTTGGTATCCATTTCATCTATTGCTCCTCAGGATGACTCTCGTATATTGTCAGGTTCAGGTTTCCTTTTTGCATTCAAAGCCACTGTTGAATCTCTTTGGTTTCCGTTTTATCCAAAGCTACTGTTGGATTGCCCCGATGTTTTTCAGAGTTTGGATTCCATTCGTTCAAAGCTACTCTTGGACGTCTCTGCCATATCTCCGAGTTTGTAGGTCTCCTATTGCATTCAAAGCCACTGTTGAATCTTGTTTGTTTCCTTCCATCCGAAGCTACTATCAGATGTCTCCGATGTTTCCCCGGAGTTTGGATTATTTTCAGATACATTCAAAGCCACTCTTAAATGTCTTTGATGTTTGGTGTCGTCTAAAGCCACTCTTAGACTTTCCTACCCGAAGTTTTTATTTCAGATTCATTCAAAGCTACTCTTGAATGTCTCTGATGATTTCCGCCGTCTAAAGCTACTCTTAGACGTTCCTACTATCTTTTTACCAAGAGTTTTATCTCTCGTTTCCAAGTTTCTCCATCAACAGTTTGTCTCCTGTGGCACTAGTTCCCCACAGAGTTCAACATATGTCTCATATCATATTGCATTCAAAATAACAAAAAAAAGAGTCCATGCATTGCATTCCATTTGCATATGAAGGAAAAAAATTGTGTACTTTGTATTTAAGTCTCTTCACATATTCGATAGAAGAAACTTAAATAGGGGCATCTGTCGCACCCCAATTTTTGACCTACAAATTTCATTCATATGATCATGTTACGTTCGTATTTCGTTTGCATTCAAACTGTCGCATTTGTTGCATATTTCCCGGTTTTATTCATCCTTTTAATTTCTACTTCAAAAATAAAAAATTTCATTAATTTCATTTAGATTTATGTCTTTACATTTGAAAAAATATAAAAATAAAAATATGTGTTTTAATTGTTAGTCTAATTAGTGTTATTGGATTTCTTAGTTTAGATTTATTCTCCCATTTTTATTATCTTTTCTAAAAAATGTTTAATACAAAAAATAATAAGAAAGTTTTGATGTATTCCTAGTTTGGGCCTATTGTCCATTCTTGCTTAGGGCCCAAACTTGTTTTCTTTTGTAAAGCCCATTTTATTTATTTGTGCCATTACACTAAGTCAAACAAAAAAGGTACAAAGAAGACAACAAAAATCTGCTATCTCTGCCTGCACCAACATCCCACGCCTCTGCTATGCTCCTCCCACGCCTATGCTATGCTCCATCAACCCTGCATAATAAAGCCAAAATTTACACCAAATTAGCCATACAATAATCTGCATCAAAAGGACACAAAACAAGTTACCTCATTTGTTCAAAATCCTCCAAATTTTCCCCCCAAAATGCAATCAATTCACTTATAAAAGTCATAGTTCAGCAAAGAAAAAAGGAAGCGACACGAAAAAATCATAACAAAACTCTGAAAAGAAAATCGAAAAAAGAACTTCTGCCAAGAACTCACTCCACATAACCTTCAACTTTCAGCCTTCAATCATCATACTCCCTCATTTACATACGACGACACTCAGTTTCCACCTTCTGTTCATCTTCATCTGTTACTTTACAAACCAAAATAGAACCACACTCACTCTTCGTAAACTCAAATCTTCAGCCTCTAAACACCTGCCAAAACCGAATCACTCACTAAACCAACACACTCAAAACTTGCAAACTTTTTCCATAGATCCTCACCATCGTAGCATCTGCACACAGCCAACATAGCAGAACAATAGAGACGAAGAAGATAACTGAAGGAGGAAAATATTTCATCAGAACCAAAGTAGCATTCAAGAACGTGCCTGAAGGTTATTGTTGATTTATATTTTCATTTAACTTCTGTTGTTGCTTGAAATTGCTTGTGACTGTAAACTTATGGCTTAATGGATTGGGGTTGAGGTTTATGCTGGGATTTGGGTTTTGATTGTTGTTGTTTGATCGTGTTTGTTGCGCCAAGCTTCTGTTAATTTTATGAAGTTCTTCGAATACGAGAAACTGAGAGAAATCGCGAGAGAGTTTCGAGTTCTGAGATTTCCGTCCATGGCAGAATCGTAAGAAAATGAGGTCGAGAGAGTTCATGTGAGATGAGAGCGCGAGATCGAGAAGGATGAGAGGTTTTTTTATCGTATTCGTTTTTGTTGTTTCTCTGAAGAAAAAGCGTGTAACATGAAAACAGGGAACGTGCTTGAGATCCTTGGAGGCTGGTTCTTCTCCTTAACATTCTAGGGTTTACATTTTTTTTCTAACTAGGAGTTATTGGGCTAGCCGAATTGGGCTTTCTGGATCCATGTTTATTCAACCAGCACATCCTCATTTATTGATCACACCCCACATTTATTTGTGTCCTAACTTAATTACCTTTTATGAATTGATAATAATTAGTAAATAATTGGTTTTAATTTAATATTTTCAAACTAATTTTCATTCAAATGAACCTTGGTCCAATAGCAAGTCGTGTCAAATAAATTTCTCGATCCAATGTCGAGTTTTCTTCTTTTCAAAAACCTTTTTCTTAAATCAAAAGATCGGGTGACAAGGGGTGAACACCTCTTGAATACCTCGATTCTTTTGAATCAAAACACATTTATCAAACCAAGAGATTAAGTGACAAGGGGTGAACACCTCTTGAATACCTTGATCTTTTGAACTAAAACACATTAATCAAACCAAGAGATTAAGTGACAAGGGGTGAACACCTCTTGAATACCTTGATCTTTTTGAATTAAAACGCTTTAATCAAACCAAAAGGTTAAGTGACAAGGGGTGAACACCTCTTGAATACCTTGATCTTTTTGAATTAAAACGCTTTAATCAAACCAAAAGGTTAAGTGACAAGGGGTGAACACCTCTTGAATAACTTGATCTTTTTGAATTAAAACGCTTTAATCAAACCAAAAGGTTAAGTGACAAGGGGTGAACACCTCTTGAATACATTAATCCTTTGAATCAAAACACATTAATCAAATCAAAGTGATCAAGTGACAAGGGGTGAACACCTCTTGAATACCTTGATCTTTTGAATTAAAATACATTAATTAACAAGTACAACAAGTGACAATGGGGCTCGCTCCTGTTCAATACCTTGGGTAAAGACGCGCTAGGTGAACACCTATGCTCAATCCTTTGCTAAACGTCCCTTTATAAAAACACATCTTCAATTTCATTCAACCTTTTTTGCCTTATGGCTTTTAAAACTCTTTTCATAAACGAGACACTTATTCAATTTCAAATGCGAACATACTTCCACATGTGAAGATCGAATATCTTCCACTCGAATGCGATGATGGCCAAAATCTCGTCTCACTCTTGATTTAGTCATCCATTCTTGTAGTGATCTCATATGCATGTGCGCGTAGTATTTCCACTTGAGAGCGATTGAGTACCTCTCGCTAAAATCAACCAACAAACTTTTCGTGGTTCTTCGCCCGAACTACGATTGCTCTGACTTTCCCATTGCACAAGGGAATACGTAGGCACAAGATACAAACGTCTTGGCGAGCATAATAATAAAAAAAATCTTTTCTTTTTCCTCATAATAATAAAAAACCCTAAAAACCTTTTATTTCATCTTTTCTCGATTAATAAGCTAAAGAACGCAAACAAAAACACTAACACTCAAACACAAAACTAACTAAACGGGTCCCATCGAGTACGATGGAGGTGAGGGGTGCTAATACCTTCCCCTTGCTTAACCGACTCCCGAACCCAAATTTGGTTACGAATGACCATCTTATCCATTTCTTTTTATTTGTGGGTTTTATCGATATTTTCCCTTTCCTTCTTGGAATAAATAAAGTTCGGTGGCGACTCTGTTGTACTTCGAATGCGCGAAAACGCGTCGAGTCACATTTTTACCGCTACAGAAAGTGGCGACTCTGTTGGGGACTATCCTAAGAGAGTCAACCCTAGTTTAGTTTGTTTTTTATTTGAGTGTTTGTTTATGTATGTTTATTCTTGTATTCTTTATGTTTACTCTTTTGTTGTTTATGTTTCTTTTCTCTTGCTTTATCGCTTTTATTTTATTTCTGTATATACTCAATTGTGGGTATGGGAATGATATTTGAGTGAAGCTCTCAACCCGAGATTTTGAAAAACAAGAGAAAAACATAAGTTAGGAGGTGGTTGTGTAGTGCTAGTCCCCAAGGTGAACACCTTGAATGGCTAATACGAGAACCCCACTTGGAGGAGACTTAGTCATGAAATTTGTCATAAGATGGTTCACCCATCGCATGGCAGAAATCTGATTTCGTCGCTAACTCCAAGGACCTTTAGAACCCGTTCCATCTATGGTGATGTAGACATCTCTACTATCAAAAACCTTAGATCCATCATGTGAGGGGATTCTTGGGTAAAAGAACATAGAACTGTCTTATTATAAGAAGCCTTCCTCAGTAGGTTCTGTTATCCATTTACATTTATCATTTTAATTCAGTCTTTGTATAGGATCGTGTTGCATTCCATATCATATGACATTGCATCATTCCTGCATAAAAAAAAATAAAAAACAAAAAACATGCATTTGCATTCATACATTCAAGTTGTCAACAAAAGACTCATTTTCACCATCAAGTGGTCTGTCTACCGTCAAGTTGATTCCTTAACACATTGAATTGGAGGCAAGAATCTGAAGACTATGGAAGAACTTCAACGAGGCAAAGATTTGCTAAGAGTGTAATTTATCCAATTGAAGAGCCAATATATCAGTCGTGATGGATCATCCCCGTCACTGATTATTTCACTAGGCCATGTTTCTGTACTGTTTGCAATTCCCTTGTTGGTACTGTGTGTTGCATTGAATGTTGTTTGTTCCTGAATGTTAATTTTAATGAAATGAGCATTACATATTTGAATCAATCCATTTACATCCAGTGTGTGCTTCTTTATGTTTTATCTTTAAAAAAAAACAACAAAATATATCTCTTGTTCACTTTCTCTATCAAGCTTTTCTTTATGCAAAGATTGGAGGGAGGATGATGACAACGAAATACCCAAGTTGTTGAATTGTATGCTTTCAAATAAAACTTTGCTGATGATGTACATGCATTGTTTCAATCCCCAAACACTGGAGAAATAAGGAAGTTAATCCCTAGTCAACCCCTTTGAGCCTTCGAAGTTGGAGTTACTTTTTTAAACAAAAAAACCCGCAATTTTAACCTGGGGCAGGGTAGGTCTCAGTTAATTTACCTGTGCATTCAAATCATTAAGTACACCTTTCAATAAGGGTTTCGATCAAAAGTGACCAAAATGGTTATCATTAACCATTATCAAGGCAGTTACTATCCTTCCAATATAAAAAAAAATTCAAAGAAAAAGCCCGCTAAGTCAAAACCTACGAAGGAGACTTAGGCAAAATTGGGGCATCCCGCTGACTGTACTCCTCAAAAAGAAACAGTTCAGGCAAAAGTTAGGGATATCAAAAGAAAAAAGAGAAGTCAATAAATTCCTTGAACAACAATAAAACGTTGTGACCATCAAAAGGAAGAAGTGACTGCCATCTCAAAGATTCCCATGGTCTTTAAACCTTTATCATTATAATAGGTACAATTCCAAAAGCCTCTTGGAACTTGGATGCATAATTTGAATTAACTGAGCGTAGGATTGAAGTTCATCGCGGAGAATGGGGTGGGTACAAATAAATTTTGAGCCTATATCCTTTGTTTCTAAAAACCGTGAACCAAGCCACGTTACAACCTTCAAAAGACCTAATTGAAGCAAGGTTTATCTTGAAAGCATATTACAACAAGGTTGCGTTAACCTGACTCCTAAAGATTTTTGCAAATCGTTTGTTTTACCATACCTTTGCTTTATCCATCACTTTGAATGTCTAAACAATTGTGTTTGGACTTTTGATTCATTTTCTTTACATCAATAATATCATTCCTACAATGATTTTGATTTCAAAATATGCTTTGAGCGTTGCATTAAAAATACCATTTTGGAATGAACACTTTTATTTGCAAGCAATTACTCATCTTTTAAGGAAGTTCAAACAGTCGAGAAACTTGATCAGTGATCCTATCAGGGGCAATTTACTTCAAGATCCTGTTGTTCAAGATTTATACTGGGGCAAGTGTTCCCAACATCATTTCAAGGACTGAAGCAACGATCAGATAACAATCACTCAATCAGGGGTAGTTTTCTTCAACGATCCCCAAGCAGTTTAGCAATCCTTCCCAAAAGGGTCATCAGTGTGACATAACAGATTTGGCAATGTTCTTGTGTCGAGGAATCAGAGTTTAAATCTTCCCTCACAAAAGAGTCTATCTCAGTTGTCATAACCAAATGCATTACATTACATTCACATCTCATGCATAGAAAACTCAATATCATGCATTGAAACAAAATTCATACTCATTTGTATTCTTTCATGGTGCCGTTGTTATCAACACTTTACCTTGAGATCAAAGCCCAAATTACTTGGCATCTACCAAAAGATTTTTGTCTCTTCATCCAAAGCTACTCTTGGATTTGTAATTGTCTCTTCGTCCAATGCTACTATTGGATGTCTTTTTGTTTCTCTTCGTTCAATGCTACTATTGGATGTCTTATTGTTTCTCTTCGTCCAAAGCTACTCTTGGATTTGTGTTTGTTTCCCTCTGTCTAAAGCTACTGTTGGACATGTTGTTTCTCACCTTTTATCCAAAGCTACTGTTGGGTATCACAATCCCTAGTAAAGTGTTATTCAAAGCTACTGTTGAATGATCTTTATATCTCTGAGCGGAAATACCATTCTTTTCTCATCTAAAGCCACTCTTGGATGTTCTTGAGTTTGTTTTTTCCTTCCCATCCAATGCTACTATTAGATGGTCGCTCATATTTTCCAAAATTGGTATCCATTTCATCTATTGCTCCTCAGGATGACTCTGATATATTTTCAGGTTCAGGTTTCCTTTTTGCATTCAAAGCCACTGTTGAATCTCTTTGGTTTCCGTATTATCCAAAGCTACTGTTGGATTGTCCCCGATGTTTTCAGAGTTTGGATTCCATTTGTTCAAAGCTACTCTTGGACGTCTCTGCCATATCTCTGAGTTTGTAGGTCTCCTCTTGCATTCAAAGCCACTGTTGAGTCTTGTTGGTTTCCTTCCATCCGAAGCTACTATTGGATGTCTCCGATGTTTCCCCAGAGTTTGGAACTTTTTTTTTTAGATTCATTTAAAGCCACTCTTGAATGTCTCTGATGATTTCCGTCGTCTAAAGCTACTCTTAGACATTCTCACTATCTTTTTACCCATAGTTTTTATGTCTCATTTCCAAGTTTCTCCATCAACAGTTTGTCACCCGTGGCACTAGTTCCCCACAGAGTTCAACATATGTCTCATATCATATTGCATTCAAAATAACAAAAGAAGAGTTCATGCATTGCATTCCATTTGCATATGAAGGACAAAAATTGTGTAGTTTGTATTTAAGTCTCTTCACATCTTCGATAGAAGAAACTTAAATAGGGGCATCTGTCGCACCCCAATTTTTGACCCACATATTTCATTCATTTGATATTATCGCATTCGTATTTCATTTGCATTATATCGTCGCATTTCTTGCATATTTCTCGATTTTGTTTACCTTTTCATTTTAGTCATTAGTTTTATTTTTAATATTATTATAAGTTTTATTTTTATTGTTATTTTTATTATTATTATTTTTAGATTTAGTTAAGTTTAGAGTTACTAATAAAAAAAGAGTGAATAGATAAAAAAAATATAGAAACTTAAGTCTTTTTTAATTGTTTAGGCCCATTCTCTTTTTTTACTAGAGCCCATTACAACAAAACAAAATAGATAAACAAAAAAAGTAGTACAACAAAATAAGCCAAAATTTTGTCTTCTCTTCAACTCTCTCCACGCCTCTGCTCTTGCTTCTGCATTCTGCTACCTCTCCACCAGCCTGCAAAGCCGCCCAAAAAACCTGCAATAACAAGCCAAAATTTTCACCCAAATGGTTAAGCAATAATCTGCATCAAAAGGACACAAAAACAGTTACCGTAAATGTTCAAATCTCATCCAATTTTCCCCACCAAAACCCACCATAATTCCTCTATAAAAACAACTCAGCATCTACAAGAGAAGAGGAGGCAGCCACACGAAAAAACACACCACAAATCCTTGCAAAAATCCCTCATGAACTAACACTTCAATACAAACTTGCATTCATATCAGCTTATCACCTTCACATTCATACACAAACAACAAGAACTAAAAACCTCATCTCTCAAATCATATTAACCTTCACACTTACAACAACAATAACTCAGCATCATAATCGCTTTAGTTTCATAACACATAGTGACATCATCACCGATTCGCCAAGAGCATCATCAATCATACAAACCGTACGCGAGCGACAACAACCAACAGAAGCACGAAAGAGAGGAAGAATCAGAAGGAGAAAGAGATTGAAGAACAAGTATCTCGGTTTGCATTCATTTTTCTTTCCCACTTTCGTTGTTCATTTTCTTCCATTTATGCTGCCAAATCATGTACTTGTATCGCTGAATATTTGGATTGGGGCATTTAGGGATTGTTGGGGATAAGGGTGTTATCAAGTTATTGCTTGTTTCTACTTGACTTTGCTATTTGCTGTGCTCGTCACCGAATTGAGAGACCGAAATCGAAGAAGAGATCGAGAGAGGTGTGAGGAATTTTCTTCGTTCTGTTGTTGTTGTTGTTTACGCTAGATGAGAGATGCAATCGAGAGAGAGAACCGAGAACTAGTTTTCGATTGTTGTTGTTTCCCGGCGAGAACAAGAGAGAGCCGTGAGAGAAGCGAAACAGAGAGAGAACGAAAATTGAGAGAGGTGCTGAACTTGTTTTTAGGTTTTTTTCTTAACCCGCTGATGGTTAGAACGAGGATGGATTCTGGGTCAACCTGACCCGGCCCAGGTCCATCGTTTTTTTTTCTCTCAACTATCTTGGGCCTTTATGCATTTGGGCCCAACGCCCAGCCTTATGATCACACCCCTCTTTTGTTTTGTTGGCTTAGCCCATTTCTATTTGTTACTTTATATTTTGCTTGCATTTTAGTTTTATTTTAATGTTTGTTTTAATTTCTAATATGATATCATAAAAATTCAAAAAATATATTTTATTTCTAAATTGTAGTTTTATTATTAAAATACCAAAAATATTAGATTTATCTTTCAATCCGAAAATAAATAAACCTTGGTCCAACGCCAAGTCGTTACAAATAATTCTTGATCCAACGTCGAGCTTCTTCTTTTCGAAAATCTTTTTCTTAACCATACCGAAAGATCGTGTGACAAGGGGTGTACACCTCTTGAATACCTCGATTATTTTGGATTTAAAATACATTAAACTAAAACACTTCAATCAAACCAAGAGGTTAAGTGACAAGGGGTGGACACCTCTTGAATACCTTAACCTTTTGAATTTAAACACATTAATCAAACCGAAAGATCCTTTGACAAGGGGTGAACACCTCTTGAATACCTTGATCTTTTGGATCTAAAACACATTAATCAAACTGAAAGATCCTGTGACAAGGGGTGAACACCTCTTGAATACCTTGATCTTTTGGATCTAAAACACATTAATCAAACCGAAAGATCCTGTGACAAGGGGTGAACACCTCTTGAATACCTTGATCTTTTGGATCTAAAACACATTAATCAAACTGAAAGATCCTGTGACAAGGGGTGAACACCTCTTGAATACCTTGATCTTTTGAATCAAAACTCCTTAATCAAACCAAGAGGTTAAGTGACAAGGGGTGGACACCTCTTGAATACCTTGACCTTTTGAATCCTTTTTTATCAAACCGAAAGATCCTGTGACAAGGGGTGCACACCTCTTGAATACCTTGATCTTTTGAATCAAAAACAAATTAATTAACTTGGACAACAAGTGACAATGGGGCTCGCTCCTGTTCAATACCTTGGGTAAAGACGCGCTAGGTGAACACCTATGCTCAATCCTTTGCTAAATGTCCTTTAAAATACATCTTCAATTTCATTCAACCTTTTTGCCTTATGGCTTTTAAAACTCTTTTCATAAACGAGACACTTATCCAATTTTCAATACGAACATACTTCCACATGTGAAGATCGAACATCTTCCACTCGAATGCGATGATGGCCGAAATCATGTCTTATCTTGATTTAGTCATCCATTCTTGTAGTGATCTCATATCCATGTGCGCGTAGTATTTCCATTTGAAAGCGATCGAGTAACTCTCGCTAAAATCAACCAACAAACTTTTCGTGGTTCTTAGCCCGAACTACGATTGCTCTGACTTTCCCATTGCACTAGGGAATACGTAGGCACAAGATACAAACATCTTGGCGAGCATAATAATAAAAAATCTTTTCTTTTTTCTTCATAATAATAAAAAAAACCCTAAAAACATATCCTTCATCTTTTCTCGATTAATAAGCTAAAGAACGCAAACAAAAACACTAACACTCAAACACGAAACTAACTAAATGGGTCCCATCGAGTACGATGGAGGTGAGGGGTGCTAATACCTTCCCCTTGCTTAACCGACTCCCGAACCCTAATTTGGTTACGAACGACCATCTTATCCTTTTCTTTTTATTTGTGGGTTTTATCGATATTTTCCCTTTCCTTTTGGAATAAATAAAGTTCGGTGGCGACTCTGTTGTACTTCGAGCGCGCGAAAACGCTCGAGTCATATTTTTGCCGCTACACTCGGTCACTACTTAATGGGAGAGAAATGAGTGGGATTCATTCCCTAATCTGTTTCTCGAACATTAATTAATGGGATAGAAATGAGTGGGATTCATTCCCTAATCTGTTTCTCGAACATTACATAATGGGATAGAAGTGAGTGGGATTCATTCTCTAATCTGCTTCTCGATCATTATACATTTTTATGTGATTCGAATCGCAAAGTAAATTCCCTTAAAAATCACCAATCAAAAACATTTAAAACACTTAATAAAGGCTCAGACCTAAACAAAGTAATGAAGTGGTGCGAAACCTTGTATTGGGTTTTGTTCATCATGAAGTTACATAAAAAACACAAACCAATTTTCTCTCTTCTCTCTTGCCTCCGAGGCATCCTTTCTCTTGCCTTCAGGGAATTCTTTCTCCTAATCGGACACGTTATTTCCGCTCCATTCCCAGCTTAAGACTCCAGAGGTCGAGCAGCGGAGTGTGAATGTAACTGTTCAACTAAAAAACACAAAAGCAAACAAAAACTAAAGAGCCGAACTACGGCGCTCTGATTCCTGAAAAGGATACGTAGGCATTAGGTCGCGGGGCCTAAGCGAGTACAACTATTTATAAACCTTATTTTTCCCGTGTTTCTTTTCTTTCATTCGCATGCATTCCCTTAGTAATTAAGCTTTAGATTTATACACCCTTAGAATAGAACAAACATAGGTGGATACCATCGAGTACGATGGGCGTGAGGGGTGCTAGTACCTTCCCCTCGCGTAACCGACTCCCGTACCCTATCTCTGGTCGAAAGACCTTGTTCTCATTCTTTTCCAGGTTTTCTGATATTCCTTTCCCTCTTTGGGATAAATATATTGGTGGCGACTCTGTTCATCATTTTCGCGAGCGTGCGACACTAAGCAACGTTCGAATCATGCATCATTTGCATAACATTCTCAAAAGCGTACAGCGTCTTCCTTCTCGGAATACTATCCCATAAAACATTCATACATGCATCATGCATAAATCATGTCATACTTGTCTCTTTTTACAGGAAAGTTATCAAGTTTCAAAATGCCTCCCAGAGCAGCTCGCCTAATCATTACAGGCACTTATCCTGGTGTTCGAATTAGGAGAAGGGTGGTACATTCTATCCTTATGCAAGATGGAATCTTCTATTGATCAAGAACGCAAATTTTCGAGTTCATTCTGGTATTCAACCTCCTTCCACCTCAACGGTTTGGAACTTTCGTTTCTCACTCGTCAGGTTCAAGAAGTTTGAATAGGGGCAGCTGTTGCACCCTAAAATTTTCCCTCTTTATTCGAGCTATAAGTTATTAACGACGTTTATTTCATCGTTCGAAAAGTGAAGAAAAATAATAAAAGAGTTCTTATGGTTTCGAAGAAGTGCGACATGGAAATGGTTTAAACTGGGTAATTACGAGAAAATTCACAAGTCTTATTCTGAAAGTTATATGAGTTGAATTCCCGTGTTGGCCTGATTGTTTCGACGATATCTACAACTTTCATGCTCTGCTGGGAAGCCAATTCTTTGAGGAAGGTTGTCAGATTTGCAAATTACTTAAGAATTCGCGGTGAAAAATAGTGTTGAATGAAGGGTTTCGTACCTCGGAAAATTCATATCTCCCAATCCGCTAGTCGAAGTCGCTTGAAAATTTAACTGGAGCTCCGTACCATCATTACCAAGATTTCATATGTTCGGACCGTCGGCCAATTATGCACTGAAAACTCCCATCATTTTATTGAACGCCGTAATCTTTCGGTAAAAGTGTATTTTCGGGTATGTCGCGCCGAGTTTGAAAATTCATAACTTCTTCGATTTTTATCGTATGAAGTCCATTCCGGTGGCATTTTCTCGGAAATTTCGTTAGCTTCGATTCTTCGTCACACGTGCTTGTTCAGATTTTTATCCGAAGATGGAGTTTTGTCGAGTTCTTTGAGAGGTACGCACAAAATTCTGCACAGTCGCGCCAGTTGAACCGATGTTTCTCGTCATTCAAACGCGCGTAATTTCTTCGTTGCTTATCCGATTGAGACGATTATCGCGGCTATGATCTAAAATTTTAGTCATCTTCGAGTTGACGCTAGTCCCGCTCCGAACTTTTGCACCGATTCGTGTTTCCTCGAAAACGAGCAAAAATAAGAGAATTAAGGGCGTTTTGGACATTTCGCTACCTTCGCTATATAAGTCATTTTCTCTTCACAACTCATAACTTCAACTCTCATAACTTCATTTTCACCCAAAAGATCAAAAACACTTTCTCTCAATTCTCTCTCAATTTTCTCAAATCAAAACCACAAATTACATAAAACTTTCATCAATATTCATCAACTTTCTTCAAGAATCAAGAACAACGTGGATTAAAAAGAGAAGATCGGATCGAAGTTTCTCTCCCTCTCTCCACATCTTGCGCGTTCCTCTCTCTCTCTCTCTCCCCTTGGGATTCGCTTCTCGCGTTCGTGTCGTGTTCGCGTTCGTGTCGTGTTCGCGCGTCGGTTTAGATCTTCATCCGGTAAGCTTTCAGATCTTGAATTAATTTCTTAATTGTTGATCATTATGTGAATTCAAATCTAGATCCATATTTTATTCTTGATTAATTGATGGTTGATGATGATTGTGTGAATACAAGACCACACTCACAAAGGTGTTTTTGATCCATGGCAAACTCCACAAGCAAACAAGCAACAAGGCACAAGCAGAAGAACTCAAGGAAAAGCAATTATTGGCCACTCAAGACAAAGAAGGTCGACCTGCTCTATATCTAGGTCGACTCAATACAAGTAAAACAAGAAGGATTTAGAAAAACAACAGACAGGTCGACCTACTCACAACCCAGGTCGACCTAAATTGGTGAAATTTACACATCCTACTGTTAGGTCGACCCACACAACAACTAGGTCGACCTAAACTGAAGAAAAGTCCCCAAAACGTATCTCAACAGGATTCTGGTCGACCTAAGCCTTCAACAGGTCGACCTAACTGGGAAGAATTTCATCCAAAGTTAATTCAGCTCTGTTAGGTCGACCTAAGCACTAAAAGAGGTCGACCTATTTGATCAAAAGTGCCAAAATTGCTGATCTGCTATGCTCCAACTGATCAGCTCTCATATATATTACCTAAGGTTCATTATTGCAGTTTTTAACACCAACAACTGAAAGATACACAAAGGCTTCTCATCTTCGATCATCGACACATCTCCAACACAACTATACACAATCATTTTTGCGTTGAGGGTTTGCGTTCAAGATCGATAACGTCCATGGAACGGAGTTGAAGATTCCCAGTGGGTGAAGATTTGTGGGATTTTTGGTGAATAAAATCCGAGGGTTTTGTCTTCCAAGGATTGGTGAATCTTGGGAGTTTTTATCAAGAGTTTTCAACAAGGATCCATCTGAGTGTGAACACTGAAGAACAAGGGTTCAAGGCAATTCAAGACACTGCAGAAAAGGGATCAAGTGAAGCTCTTGGGATACCTTGATCTGGCTCAAGATTAAGGGGGAAGAAAATTCAAAGGATCGACAAATGTGGTTTATTGTTTATCGCTTTGTTATTTTCTTTGTATAAACTGCTTTCAACATTAATGGAAGATTTCCCAATTTCAATTTTGAATTGGGGGCAGACGTAGTCGTAGCGAGGACGATCGACGAACTGCTTGAACAAATATCGTGTTCTTGTCGCTTTTATCTTTTCATTTACGTTCTGTTCATATTTGGTTATAATTGCAAATTGATCAACGATTCGAGTGTTAAAATTGTGAATTAAGAACATGTATAAACATCACAATTCATCACACATTGAATCACCATCAATTTGATCATTATCACCAAGTGTTTGTGCTTTTGCTTCTTTCATTATTACTGCATTGCAAATCAAAGTTTATCAAATTAGAAGTTAATCGATTTTCTGTAGTGAAACATATTGATTCGATAACATATCATTTCATTGTTAATCTCAATTATTTTGTGGTTTTATCACATATACAACCCTTGCAATATCGGTCCGGAATAGACGCAAGTCGATTCAGAACCGCTTTCGCTTTAGTTCGAAATAATTCCGAAAAACTCTGAGAGATCTATTCACCCCCCCTCTAGATCCTTAGGCCAGCGTCTAACAAGTGGCATCAAGAGCTCTGGTTTATTCCGTGCTACGTGAAACACTTATTGGAAAGATGGCTTCCGGACCTAAAGGGGCTCACAATAGAGCTCCAGTTTTCAACGGTGAAAACTATGGCTATTGGAAGGATTGTATGTGTGTCCATATCAATGCCATTGATAGGAACATCTGGACAGCTATTGTCAATGGTCCCTTTCAGATCACCATGACAAATGCAGCTGGTGCAGTTGTTCCAAAACCAGAAAATACTTGGGATGCTGAAGATGAAAAGAGATATGGATACGATTGGAAAGCGAGAAACATTCTAATCTCAGCTCTAGGAGTTGATGAATACTATCACGTTTCCCATTGTAGATCCGCTAAAGCTATGTGGGACACATTGCAAGTTGCCCATGAGGGAACGGATGATGTCAAACTAGCTAGAATCAATACGTTAACTCAAGAGTTCGAACTCTTTCACATGGAAGATGGTGAATCCATCGAAAACATGCAGAAGAGATTCGTTCACTTGAAAAATCGTTTAAATTCTCTTGATAGACCTGTTTCCAATGCAGTTGCTACTAACAAAATCTTAATATGTTTGAACAGGGAATGGCAACCCAAGGTTACAGCAATAAAGGAAGCAAATGATCTAAACACCTTAGACATCACCACTCTCTTTGGTAAACTAGAGGAACATGAACAACATCTTAAATGCCTTGACATGCATGAGAAAAGGGCAAAGAAAGAGAAGAACATGGAGAAAGAGGTAGAGAAGAAGTCAATAGCTCTAAAAGCTTCAAGCTCCAAGACCTCAAGACAAGAGCTAGAGGATAGTGATACAAGTGATAATAAAGACTCCGATGATGAGGAAATGGGACTGTTTGTGCGAAGATACAACAAATACCTAAAGAAAAATGGAGCAAAACATTCCGACAAAGGCTTGATCAGCTATAGAAAGCAATCAAACAAGTTCAAACAAGATGACAACAACAAAGGAAAAATCAAAGGTCCTTGCTTTAATTGTGGCAAAGTCGGTCACTACAAACCGGATTGTCCATACCTTAAAAAAGAAAAAGAGAAGAACCAAAGAAAAGGTCATAACAAATCTAGAAGAGCCTACATAGCATGGGAAAGTGATTCATCTAGTGAAAGCTCATCAAGCGATGAAGAAGAATCAGCAAACTTATGCCTTATGGTTCATCAACACAAGAAAAAGAAACTTGTAAGTCATCTTAAACCTGAACTCATAGATAAGGTATCTCATTCTCAACTAAAACTTGCTTTTGAAGAATTACATAGAGATGCAATTGAAGCTTTCAAACTTTTGGCCTCAAATAAGAAAATCTTTTCATATCTTGAATCAAAAGTTGAAAAAAACCCAAAAGGATATGGAAGCTTTAAAACAATCTATGCTAGACATTCAAAAGGATAAAGTTGAGATAGATCCTACATCATGGTTTGGTTGTGAGACATGTCATATTTGGCAAAAAGAAGTAAGAGATCTAAAAGCTAAATTAGACAAGGCTCTACAACCAAAAGTGACTTTTGCGGTTGATCCGAATAAGTTCAAAAGGTCGTATACTCCTTTATATAGTAAATACACTTTTGTACCAAAAGTATCAACTAGCAAAACAGCATATTCTCATCATATTACCTGTCACTATTGTTGCAAAAAGGGTCATACCATTGAAAAATGCAAATTTAGGAGGATTTTGGTTCCTAAAGGAGTATTTCAATGGTTGCCTAAGTGCAACAAATTATGTACTCACTACCAAGGACCCAATGAAAATTGGGGACCTCCCTCTCTAAATTAATTTTGCAGGAAAAGTGTCTTGACATTGCCGAAAGGTTGTGGTTCCTTGATAGCGGATGTTCAAGACACATGACGGGAGACATATCTCTTTTCGTTGAGTTTCACGCAAAGAAAAAGGGGTATGTCACCTATGGAGATAACAATCGGGGAGCCATACTTGGTAAAGGAAGTGTAGGTAACCCTTCTACCACAACTATAACTGATGTACTGCTAGTAGAAGGTCTTAAGCATAATCTCTTAAGTATAAGTCAATTATGCGACAAAGATTTTAAAGTAACATTTACAAATTCTGGCTGCACAATAGAACATACTAAGAAAAGAGACATTATGTTTAATGGCTTAAGAGTAAACAACATCTATATGCTAAACTTGGATGAGGTATCTAAGTCTAGTACCAAGTGTCTAATTGCTCTAGGCGAAGACTCATGGCTTTGGCATAGACGTCTCGCCCACATAAATTTTGACTTACTTAACAAGGTTGTCACAAAAGACTTAGTAACCGGCTTACCTAAAATGAAGTTTTCAAAAGATCATCTATGTGATGCTTGTCAAAAGGGAAAGCAAACAAAAATCTCTTTTAAATCAAAGAACGTGGTTTCAACATCACGCCCTCTTGAACTCCTTCACATGGATCTCTTTGGCCCTTCAAGGACTAAAAGCATAGGTGGAAACATCTATGGTTTTGTCATTGTCGATGATTACTCTAGATTTTGTTGGACAATCTTTCTACCTAGTAAGGATCAAACTTTTCCATCTTTCACGCAATTTGCAAGATTATGTCAGAACAAAATGAACACCAAAATAGTTGCAATTCGAAGTGATCACGGTGGAGAGTATGAAAACTATCTTTTTGAAAAATACTGTGATAAACATGGAATTGAGCATAACTTTTCAGCTCCTAGAACACCACAACAAAACGGAGTGGTTGAACGTAAAAATCGTGTTCTAGAGGAGTTGGCAAGAACAATGCTGAAAGAGGGTAGTCTACCTAAGTATTTCTGAGCTGACGCGATTAGCACCGCGTGTTATGTTTTGAATAGGATAATAATACGTCCTATACTAAACAAAACTCCATATGAATTACTAAAGGGTAGAAAACCAAATGTATCTCATCTCCATGTATTCAGTTGTAAGTGTTTTGTATTGAACAATGGTAAGGATAATCTTGGAAAATTCGATGCTAAAGCTGACGAAGGCATCTTTCTTGGTTACTCACAATCTAGCAAAGCATATCAGATATACAATAAAAGATTAATTATAGTAGAAGAGTCAGTACACGTGTCTTTTGATGAATCTTATACAAAATATGTCGAGAAAGGTCTTTCGTTTAATGGTGCCGGTCCATCTACTGAAGACATTGTCAAAGATAAGGAAGACGAGAATGAAACTATTGTGAAGAAAGATGCTGAGGAAGAGAAAGATGAGTCTCATGATGAAAATGAAAAAGAAAGCATCTCAAACAATGAAGAACTTCCTAAGGCCTGGACAAATGTGAAAGATCATCCAATTGACAACATAATAGGGGACATCTCAAAGGGCGTTACAACACGCTCAAAGATAAGTAACTTCTGTCATCATTTTGCTTTCGTTTCACAAGTTGAGCCGAAAAACTCTAAGGACGCATTACTTGATGAGCATTGGCTAATGGCCATGCAAGAAGAATTAAACCAATTTAAACGGAATGATGTTTGGGACTTAGTCCCTCATCCGGGAGATCATCAAGTAATCGGCACTAGATGGGTTTTTCGTAACAAACTTGATGAAAACGGCGTTATTACTAGAAACAAAGCTAGATTAGTTGCCCAAGGTTATAATCAAGAGGAAGGTATTGATTATGAAGAGACATACGCTCCTGTAGCACGTCTCGAAGCTACTCGCCTCTTACTTGCCTATGCTTGTTCAAAAGACTTCAAACTATTTCAAATGGATGTTAAAAGTGCCTTTCTAAATGGCTACATAAATGAAGAGGTCTATGTCGCTCAACCACCCGGCTTTGAGAATTACATGTATCCAACTCATGTTTATAAGCTGAAACGTGCTCTATACGGTCTCAAACAAGCCGCTCGGGCTTGGTACGAACGTTTGAGCAAATTTCTTCTTAGTCAAGGATACTCTAGGGGTAAAGTTGACACTACTCTCTTTATTAAAAGAAAAGATAAAGATGTACTCTTAGTTCAAGTTTATGTAGATGATATTATATTTGGGTCGACTAATGCAAAACTTGCCAAAGAATTTTCTAAGCTTATGCAGAGTGAATTTGAGATGAGTCTCATGGGTGAGCTGAATTTCTTCCTTGGCCTACAAATCAAGCAACTCAGTCATGGAACGTTTGTAAGTCAAACTAAGTACTGTACAGAGCTGCTCAAAAGATTTGGAATGAGTGAGGCAAAGGAGATTGACACACCTATGGCTACAAATACTAACCTAGACAAAGATGAGAAAGGTAAAGAGGTTGATGTGAAATTGTACCGAGGTATGATAGGTTCACTATTGTATCTTACAGCCTCAAGACCAGATATCATGTTTAGTGTATGTATGTGTGCAAGATATCAATCTTGTCCAAAGGAATCACACTTAAAAGCTGTCAAAAGAATTCTGCGATATCTATGTGGAACTACTACATATGGCCTATGGTATCCAAAAGGCAACGAGTGTTATTTGGTAGGATTCTCCGACTCAGATTTTGCTGGCTGCAAATCCGACAGAAAGAGCACCAGTGGAACATGTCATCTATTCTCAAATTCATTGATAAGCTGGCATAGCAAGAAACAAGTATCAGTTGCATTATCTACTGTTGAGGCAGAATATGTAGCTGCCGGAAGCTGCTGTGCTCAGATATTATGGCTCAAGCAACAACTCCTTGACTTTGGTATTAAGCTTGATCGTATACCTATCATGTCCGACAACACAAGTGCCATAAACTTGAACAAGAATCCTGTTTTACACTCACGAACCAAGCATATTGAAATAAGGCATCACTTCCTAAGAGATCATGTAGAAAAAGGAGACGTTATATTTGAACATGTAGAGAGCAAGAAGCAACTAGCTGACATCTTCACCAAACCTCTAGCAACGAAGCAGTACTTCAACATTCGTAGGGAATTAGGGATATTAGATATCTCTAATTTGGGCTAATTACGTTTGTTTTCTTAAGTTTATTCCTCTACTTTATATATATATATATATATATATATATATTGATTATTCTCAAGCTAACATTTCTTTTAGTATAAAGGTAGTTCATCATCAAAGGCAGGCATCATTCCACTTTGACGAGAGGATTCTACGAAATGATGACAAGACACCTACATATTGAGAAGGCGGTAACATGTTTGTTGTTCACTTCCAAAAATATTATTGATACTATAATATGCTATCAATTAACATGCTTATAGTGACTTCATACATATATCCCCCTTACTTGTATATCATGTATGTGTTTCATCATTAATCATAGCATATCATGTTTTAACCATACAAGCAAGTAACTAGGCATAAACCTATCATATATAAAGCATTTTCAACAATTAAAGCAATTTAGGTCGACCTATTTTGCCTCTGAGTCGACCTACACAAGTTCTTTTTCAACAGAAAATATAAAATGCCCAGTTACGTCGACCTACCCCTCTCTTAGGTCGACCTAATCTGCATTTTTTTACAGGCTCCTCTGTTAGGTCGACCCAGCCCTAAATTAGGTCGACCTACTGCTACAAAATTCCCAAAATTGGGTCTGTTGGTCGACCCGACCCATCCCCATACATAAATAAACATTTCATTTTCCTCTTTTGCTCATTCTCATATCATTTGTACGGCCAACCCTAATTCCTCAAGTGCACACACAGTCACAAATCATCTCTCTCACTCTACTACTCAACAACCATGCCTCCAAAATCAAGAAAGGGAAAGGAAATTGCCTCTGGTTCATCTTCTCAACCGGTAAGTGCTCTTGTTCATCCTGACTGTAGAGAAAATTTTGAGAAGTGGCAGATGAAAAGAAAAATTGTTCGGCAATATATCTATAACCCACATGTTGTCAAACGTATGCATATTCCCGATGATGCTAATCTGATTGAACACCAAAACATTCATCCATTGGTGCAATGTGACACTCCGTACTGTGAAAATACTGTTAGGGCTTTCTATGCAGGATTTGAAAAAGGGGACGGTTGCAATTTCCGATTTAAAATGGGCTCTAGGTCGCATGTTGTTGACAAACGGGCTTGGATAAGCATCTTTGGTCTCAAAATTGTAGGAGATGAATTCTGTATGGAAGACGGTGACGTACCGGGAAACTATGACCATGTGGCCTACATGAAATCTATTCTTAAAGACCCTTCCGTCTTTGACAAACCAAACGAAGCAATAACAGCTGGTCACCTAAAGCGAGATCCTAGGCTCCTAAATTGGGTCATCTCAAGAGTCATTCGACCAAGAGCAAGAGGGTACTCAAGAATTGAACGCAATGAAGTTGTGCTCATGTATCTCCTGCAAAACAGAACACGTGTGCATTGGCCTTACTTTCTAGCTGCCAAGTTTCATGAGGTACAACAGAAAACTACAGCCCAGTGTTATGGTTCAATAATTCAAACAATCGTCAACCATTTCGGCATGAGACTTGATCATTTGCCCTACATCCGTATGCAACAGTCTCAAGACTTCTCACAAACAACTTTAACCCTCATGGGATACCATTGGGATCCAAATAGGAAAACCTACTATCTCATTAAAAAGGGAACCGACAAGATTATATACAACTATGACGATCCCACGGAATTTGGAAATCTTGCAGGTAATGAAGAAGAAGGAAATGATCAAGACATCGCAAATGATGATGATCACCCTATGGAAGATGTTCCACAAGATGCGGATGCAAATTGGAGATATGTTCCTCCTCAAGAAGAGGAAATCCCTTGGGGATACACAGCTCCTTCTCCGCCAGATCAAACCAACATCATTTCCATGTTAGAGAATATGCAACTCCTACAACAACAGCACTTCGACACACAACAGCTCCAATTCCAACAAATGCAACAGCTTCAACAAGATCGCTATGACGAACAACAACGACAATATCAATCGCTATACAGCTTGGTTCAAGACCACAAAAGCGACTTTGAGACTTTTGCATCCAACTCGACCCTAAGGCAGAATCATTTTGAGGAGACTGCATTGAACCGTCATGCCAATCTAAGCCAAAGCTTCAATACTCTCAACATCTCTGTGCTTGATTTGTTGGAACAAGTTGAAGAAGATCGTCCCAATACATTTCAAAGAGGAAGAGGAAGAAGGGGCAGGCGTTAGGATGCATTATCTTTCATAACATCATCTCATTGCATTTCATCTCTTTATTATTATGGTCAATTGCTTCATGTTCTAGGACTTAGTCTAGTTTTCCCATTAATTACTTGGAATATTATGTATGTTCACGTGTACTTTTAAATGTGTTTGGATCTTATGCTATATCTATTATACTATGCATGTTAGCGTTATATCTATTTTATCTCATTACTCGCTTCTACTATTCCTTTGTTGTATTTCTTTTGATGTTGTCAAAGGGGGAGATAGGTGCTGAGAGTACGGGGGAGCTCAGTATGAAGGAGCTTAAGCTTACGCATACAAGTCCGGGGGAGCTCTCACTACTTGTTGACGAAGCTTTTACTACCTGTTTGCCATCATCAAAAAGGGGGAGTATGTGAATACAAGACCACACTCACAAAGGTGTTTTTGATCCATGACAAACTCCATAAGCAAACAAGCAACAAGGCACAAGAAGAAAAACTCAAGGAAAAGCAATTATTGGCCACTCAAGACAAAGCAGGTCGACCTGCTCTGTATCTAGGTCGACTCAATACAAGTAAAACAAGAAGGATTCAGAAAAACAACAGAAAGGTCGACCTACTCACAACCCAGGTCGACCTAAATTGGTGAAATTTACACATCCTACTGTTAGGTCGACCCACACAACAACTAGGTCGACCTAAACTGAAGAAAAGTCCCCAAAACGTATCTCAACAGGATTCTGGTCGACCTAAGCCTTCAACAGGTCGACCTAATTGGGAAGAATTTCATCCAAAGTTAATTCAGCTCTGTTAGGTCGACCTAAGCACTAAAAGAGGTCGACCTATTTGATCAAAAGTGCCAAAATTGCTGATCTGCTATGCTCCAACTGATCAGCTCTCATATATATTATTTAAGGTTCATTATTGCAGTTTTTAACACCAACAACTGAAAGATACACAAAGGCTTCTCATCTTCGATCATCGACACATCTCCAACACAACTATACACAATCATTTTTGCATTGAGGGTTTGCGTTCAAGATCGATAACGTCCATGGAACGGAATTGAAGATTCCTAGTGGGTGAAGATTTGTGGGGTTTTTGGTGAATAAAATCCGAGGGTTTTGTCTTCCAAGGATTGGTGAATCTTGGGAGTTTTTATCAAGAGTTTTCAACAAGGATCCATCTGAGTGTGAAGATTGAAGAACAAGGGTTCAAGGCAATTCAAGACACTGCAGAAAAGGGATCAAGTGAAGCTCTTGGGATACCTTGATCTGGCTCAAGATTAAGGGGGAAGAAAATTCAAAGGATCGACAAATTTGGTTTATTGTTTATCGCTTTGTTATTTTCTTTGTATAAACTGCTTTCAACATTAATGGAAGATTTCCCAATTTCATTTTGGAATTGGGGGCAGACGTAGTCGTAGCGAGGACGACCGACGAACTGCCTGAACAAATATCGTGTTCTTGTCGCTTTTATCTTTTCATTTACGTTCTGTTCATATTTGGTTATAATTGCAAATTGATCAACGATTCGAGTGTTAAAATTGTGAATTAAGAACTTGTATAAACATCACAATTCATCACACATTGAATCACCATCAATTTGATCATTATCACCAAGTGTTTGTGCTTTTGCTTCTTTCATTATTACTGCATTGCAAATCAAAGTTTATCAAATTAGAAGTTAATCAATTTTCTGTAGTGAAACATATTGATTCGATAACATATCATTTCATTGTTAATCTCAATTATTTTGTGGTTTTATCACATATATAACCCTTGCAATATCAGTCAGGAATAGACGCAAGTCGATTCAGAACTGCTTTTGCTTTAGTTCGAAATAATTCCAAAAAACTCTGAGAGATCTATTCACCCCCCTCTAGATCCTTAGGCCAGCGTCTAACAGATTGTTCGGTGAATTTGCATGTTGTTAATCGAATTGGTGGTGATCATGAGAATTTTGGTTGGATCTAATGATTGTTGCATATAATTAATGATTGTTGATGATGAATTGTGACATTCTTGCTTGGGATCTATGAATTGTTGATGAATTTGTATGCTTAATTGTTGAGATTCATTGATGTGACTTGTGGTGCACTCTAGGTGATTGTCAAAATGTTTGTTAAAGTCCGACACATGCTAGAATCTTGTTTTTTGCCATAAATTTTGATTCGTAAGTCCGTTTTCCAACTTTTTTACATGTATCCGTACTAATTCGATGATTTTTGAGCTTTCCACGCGAACGGAATTTTGATTCGAGTAATTTTTGGTCAATTCTGGAAATGGTGACAGCAAGTGCGAAAATTGGTTTTTTGGACCGAAAATTGACCGAATCGACCGTTTTGCCGAGTCCGATTGCGTGGAAATCATCACCGAAAATTATGATAAATAATAACGTTTCATGCTGGAGATTTATGTTGGTTTTAGGTGGCGTCTCAATGCGTTTGCTTGTTATGTAATGTTTGCCTAAAATAGACGTAATTTGTTCGGTATTGTGCTTTTACCATAACTCTTGAACCGTGTGGACTTTTCGCGAATGTGAATAATGTTTCTCAAGTAGAATAATATTTTCGGAGCTGATGGTGTGGTTTATTTTCGGTTTTGGCCGACTTTTTTTTACCGTTTTCGCTACTGTCCCGTTTCGGAAATCGTGCCTCCGGGACGATTTAATAAATTCCGACCGCATATTTGAGTTCTTTGGCACGTTTCTAGCTTACCATAAAATTTTGGTTTAATTCCGACAAGTTTAGTTTTTTATCGTTTTTACCCGATTTTACCGTTTCGGTGTACCTTTTGACTTGTAAATACTTGCTTTGGTTTCCATAATACTTGTGTACATATTTGACTAACATTTGAGTGATATTTTTGGTTGTTATCTTACTTTCGCTCGATTTATGTTTAATAAGTGTGTTAATATCAAATTTCTCATTTCGTTATCCTTTTTCGGTGTAAAGCACCACGCAATTCCGATTACGATGTTTGTTATCTCTAACTTGTGTGCTAGTGTGCAAGGCATTTGGATAGTCACCGATCGACGCTTATTACTCGAGTGTTCTGCTTCATTTGCGGACACTATTCTATTCACTTGTATCGTGATCTCATCCCGGAGACACGTTCCTATTACTTTATGTCTGCTTGTTTGGTTTGCTTGTTCCTCTTGCAGGTGTATTGTGATTATGCTCGACGCGCATGTCGACCTTTGTGTGCTTTCATGGCTAATCGGTGTGCTGACCATTTGCTTTTGCTTTGCTAGCTCGCTCGCGGGATTCTTAGTTTCTTCGCTTTTCTTCGCTTTAGTTTACGGATCATCATCCGTTTGGTATTCATCCCCTTTCATTTTATTTTTCTCGCACTTTATCGCTTTCTCGCATCATCCTTTAACATGAGAAGTAGGATTTAGACATGCATCTGGCCAAGCCCTCGAAAGAGGCTCTGTTTTTGTTGGTGTGTTTACATTTGTGCTTTGTGGCAGGGAGTCACGGTGTAATAAGTCCTATATGGCACTCCGTTAAGTCCTCATGGAAGGCACGCGGAAAGGGTTAGTAATCAACCCCCACCTAGTCTCATCGAGTCCGTTTGGTATGCGCACGCTTCGTGTTGCTTGCTTCCGAACCAACACAAGATCTTGTTATCGAGTATGTCAGGAAAAGGGTTCAGGTAGCCGGACCCCCGTCTTTCCTATAGCTCGCGTCGCTCGATGTTGATGCTTGGTGTATGCATGCACCGTTTTCCTTTACGATCCGTGACGGCTTGGTTGCTGAGAGGGACTCGCTCCTCTTGTCTATGGCCCGATCATTTTCGCGAGGTCTGATGCTTGGTTGACTTGGGTTGAGCTGCTCCCCTTGGCTATGGCGGGACCGCCTTTCTACCATTCGGCCAGTGCCGTTGGTTTGTTTGCTTTACGAGCGGATGCTCGTTTGTGTGCTATATTTGTTTGCTTCGCTTCTCCCCGTAGGTTGATTAGTTTAGTTTAGACTGGTACCCTTTGTATGCTAACATTAGGTAGCAAGCTTTCCCCCTTAGCTTAGGTCTTGCTCATGCATTCTTTAAAACACAAACCACACTCTTTGATTTTCTTTTCTTAAGAGCTTGTTATTTCCGCTCCATTCCCAAGCATAAGTCTCCAAAGGTCGAGCAGCGGAGTGCGAATGTAACTCGTTCACCTAAAAAACACAAAACAAACAGAAACTAGTTAGCCGAGCTACGGTAGCTCTGATTCTGCAAAACAGATACGTAGGAAGCAGGGTAGGGCCCGTGCGAGCAAAATCCTTTCTTTTCCCTACATTCTGCATTCATTTTAGTCCAGATTAGCGTAGATTTGTTACATACCCATAGATTTAGACACATGCGTGGATACCATCGAGTACGATGGGCGCGAGGGGTGCTAGCACCTTCCCCTCACGTAACCGACTCCCTTTCCCTTTTTCTCTGGTCGTGAGACCATTGTTTTGTTTTGTGGTTTGCTGCCATTCCTTTCCTTTTCATGATAAATATGTTAGTGGCGACTCTGTTAATTTTCGCGGTAGCGACACCAGTACTGGGAAGGAAGCTGAGTATTCCCCATTATCGGATGAAGAGGTCGATGATAACTTTGATGTGGAGTCAGATGAGTTGTTAATTGATTGTGGAATTGTGTCAGTACTCCCAGCAGAGTTCGACAGAATATCTGAAGTATCAGAGAATGAAGATGATTTTCTCCCAGACGAAAATGTGGAAGAAACACCTGTTTGCTATTATGTAATGGGAAAAGGAGTAGTGGAAGATCAAAGGGTTGTGTTTGAGAAGCCAGGTCGAGGAATGATGTATCATTTGAAACCTTTATTCATAAGGGAAAAGATAGATGGTGTTCCAATAAATAAAGTGTTTGTTGATGGTGGGGCTGCTGTGAATTTAATGCGTTATTCCTCACTTCAGAAAGTAGGGAAATCTGACAAAGATTTAAGGCCCCATAATATGGTGCTGTCTAATTATGAAGGAAAAACTAGTGGAATACTTGGAGTAATTCAGGTGAAATTGGCTATAGGTTCGACTACTAGGCCAACCATTTTTATGGTGATTGCATCCCAAGCCAATTTTAAGTTATTACTGGGTCGAGAATGGATGCACGACATAGGAGCAGTTCCTTCTACTTTGCATCAGCGTGTGGCTATTTGGAGGCCAGATGGTATAGTTGAAAATGTTGAAGCTGATCAGAGTTATTATAAAATTGATAATGGTCGAAAGCATTTCGACCAGCATCTAGCAAATGTAGCCCCATGCTACAAAGCAGAAGAGGTGTATTCTTCTGATGAAAGTGTGTCTAAGTATTTGAACTTAGACCCAAATTATGGTTTCATTTGGAACTAAGAAGATCCCAATGAACCATTGAATCAAGAAGGTCCTCCTGAACAGGGGACCATAGTCAAGGATGATGACTACTGAGTCAGAATACCTGGCTCGAATAACGGCTTATTTGGCCGAAAATAAAATAAAAACGGCTTTGGAAGCCGAATTGGAAGAAAGCATGGCTGTTGAAGCCATGATTGTGAAAAGTGAAAATAATCAAGTAGTCGATCACCAAGTCGAAAGGTTTGATGGGATATATGATGACGAACCCTTGGGTTTTGAAATGGATCCTGAAGGGTCAGTAAAAAGAATGCAAGCCCAAGATCCTCTTGAAGAAATTGACTTGGGTGATGGAATCACTAAAAGACCTACGTATCTGAGTGCGAAGCTTGGAAATGATCTAAAAACCAAGTTGGTTTGACTCTTGAAACAATATAAAGATTGTTTTGCATGGGATTACAATGAAATGCCTGGTTTAAGTCGAAGTGTGGTAGAACATCAATTGCCTTTGAACACAGGAAAGAAACCTATCAAACAGCTTCCTAGAAGATTTGCACCAGAGGTTATGGAAAAAATTAAAGTGGAAATTGAAAGGTTGCTGCAAAGCAAGTTCATTCGAACTACAAGGTATGTCGAATGGTTAGCTAACATAGTGCCTGTAATAAAGAAAAATGGTACCCTTCGTGTATGCATAGATTTCAGAGATTTAAATATTGCTACTCCTAAGGACGAATATCCTACGCCTGTAGCTGAGATGTTAGTCGATTCTGCAGCAGGATTTGAATATCTCAGTTTGTTAGATGGCTATTCAGGCTATAATCAATTTTTTATAGCTGAAGAGGATGTGTCTAAGACGGCGTTTAGATGCCCAGGTGCTTTAGGTACTTATGAATGGGTTGTGATTCCTTTTGGTTTAAAAAATGTTGGGGCAACGTACCAAAGGACTATGAATTCTATGTTTCATGATTTTATTGACAAATTTATGCAGGTTTATATTGATGATATTGTGTTAAAATCTAACTCAGTGAATGGTCATTTAGACCATCTTCGATAGTCCTTTGAAAGAATGAGGAAATATGGTTTAAAAATGAATCCCTTAAAGTGCGCTTTTGGTGTACATGCAGGGGATTTCTTAGGTTTTGTGGTTCACAAGAAAGGAATTGAGATAAACCAGAACAAGACGAAAGCAATCTTGGAGCTAAAAGCGCCAGAGACGAAGAAACAGCTCCAGTCGCTGTTGGGGAAAATTAACTTCTTGAGAAGATTTATTTCGAATCTAAGTGGTAAAAAAAAACTATTCTCACCACTATTGAAGCTCAAGAATCAAGATCAATTCAAATGGGAGCAAGAACATCAATAGGCGTTCGACCAAATAAAGGCATATTTGACCAAGCCTCTTATTTTGTTACCCCCAAATAGAGCTAAGAGTATGAAGTTGTATATAGTTGCATCTGGTTCGACAATTGGGAGTATGTTAGCCCAAGAAGATGATAATGGCGTCGAAAGAGCTATATATTATCTAAGTTGAACCCTAGTTGATGCATAAACTAGGTACAATGATATTGAAAAATTATGTTTATGTTTGTACTTCTCATGTAGTAAACTTAAGCAATATATAAAGCCTGTTGATGTGTATGTGTCATCTCATTTTGACGTTATTAAGCATATGTTGTCTAAACCAATGTTGCATAGTCGAATTGGTAAATGGGCTCTGGCATTAACTGAATTTTCTTTAACTTATGTTCCTTTAAAAGCGATGAAAGGACAAATAGTGGCTTATAGTCGATCATGGTCTAGTCGAATTATCAGAAAATATGGTTGATCAACTAAATTGGAAATTATATTTTGATGGTTCCATCCACAAAAATGGTTCATGAATAGGAGTTTTAATTATTTCTCCCCAGGGACTTTCGACTAGATTCAAATATAGAATAAGTAGCGCATGCTCTAATAATGAAGCTGAATACGAAGCTTTAATAACTGGATTAAAAGCTCTGGTCGATTTGGGGGCAATGCGTGTTGAAATAAGAGGCGATTCTGAACTTTTCATTCGACAAATTAAAAAAGAGTATAAATGTATTAAAGAGAATTTAATAGTTTATTATGCTATGGTTGTACGCATGCTGGAAAAATTTGAGTATGTTGAGATAATGCATGTGCCAAGAGCTGAAAATTCGATAGTAAATGAATTGGTGTAGCAACCTGCCCTAAAAATTAGACTTTTAGAGTCGCCACCTATTCTACCAAGGCGAATAAAAAAACCTTACACAGTTAAGAGATCGGGGTAAGATTATTATAATCAGGTCGAGGGAAGGTGTTAGGCACCCTCGACCCTTTCCTATGGTTTTGAGTTAAAGTTCTATGGCTAAGAGTATTAAGGCAAGGTTTATGCTTTCAAGGGTTAATAATTAAGGAGCATAATCGGGACAAAATAAGATTTATGGGGGAGGGGACTCGCCTTGTTGCCAAGTGCCTACGTACCTCCTTATGGAGGATCAGAGTCTACGTAGTTCGGGGCACAGGGTTGTACGCCTTTGAATTTAGTATGAGGTTGTTTGAAGGCTTTTTGAATGGCCTATCGTAGTTTTTGAAATGCGAAGTTCGAAGGTATTTTGAATTACCTTATCGTAGATTTGAAAATCGCAGAGATGGAAATCTGTAGTATCGTGGTTTAGTGTATTCTCAATGTTTGGGCGTACAACCCTGATTTTAATTTGTTACCATTAGTTGCAATAATCAATAGGTTTGATTACCATGGCTAACGGATTGAAGGGAGGATTGCTAACCACTATAATCGATAGATTCGATTATCACGAATAGCAAATGTGTGTATTTTAATTATCGTTACTCCTCATAATCGATGGATTCGATTACAAATAATAACGAATTTTGATAAAGGGAAAATGCTAATCATCGTAACCAATAGCTTTGGTTAAAACCATTTAGCAGAATAAAATGAATTCTTATTTAAATTAATTAAATAATAAAATGATCGATTATTACTCATCGCGACCAATAGATTTAGTCGAAACGAATAATAAGTTAAATCCTATTGTTTTGGCTAAAAAAACTAATGGGACTGGACAAACCCTAATGCTTTGGTCATAATCTTCTAGGGTTCTTGTGATTTATGATTAAAATTAATTAAATAATTAAGTCGAATAATCGGGGAAAATATTTCTACTTAATTATAGCCTAATCCTAATTTAATTTCTAACCTTAATTAAAAAGATCAAATGAATTAAACATATTAATTAAATGAATTGTTGATGGTATACCATGGAGTCTTTAGTTGTGGTGCGTTAGATTGGATTGTAGGAGATCCAGTGGCCTGGATATGAGGACGTACGGTGGTCCTCCTGAGGTGCGCAGCGCAAGATTTTGGGAAATCGTCCTACCAAAACAAAGTGAGCAATTGATAATAAAATATATATGACCTGGGGATCGAACCCAGGTCTTCTTGGTTCTAAGCCACGCGTCTCAGCCAACTCCCCCAAATATCTATGCTGATAATGAAACATTTCCAAAATAATCAATATAAAAAGGCAATATCAATGGAGAAAGTCAATCGATCGCTCGCGTGGCATCCTTCAGACTTTGACCAACCAATTGAACGAGGAGAGAGGTCCTGGAAACGTGAGCGGCCAATCCAAGGAACACGCGTGGAATCCATTATGCTCCGGGGAACTGTTCATCATCGTTCTCCCCTCACCTGCGATTTTTCCTTCGGGCATAGCTGTGGATTTACCTGCGGATTTTCCGCAGGTTTCTCCTTCTTCCTTGCTTCGATTCGTATCCTGTAAAAACCGAACAATACAAACATGCCAGCTACCCAGATCACCTAATTAAGGTGCCCTGATCTTAATGGAACGATTAGTTTCGCCAAAGAACACCCATAGCTATGAAAACGAAGATGCAAGCTCTTAATACCCTAACAATGGTGATGCGCCATTCTTGCGTGTAATCTCCTACATGATGGTTCTAAACAGCTACAAACAACCATATGAACGTGAATCCATGCATTAAAATCATTCATACAAGGTAAAACGAAGGTTAAGATTTCAAACTTTTTACCAAACATGGTGACTTCGTCCCATCAGTTTCCAGGCGTGTTTTTGCCTTTGCACATGGTCCTTCTAGATCCTTTTAACCCTCAGGAGAATAATCGGATGTTCAACATCAGTCCAAAGTGGCTGCAAACCCGATTCTCAAGTTGCCATAGCCTTTTGACTTTTTCTTTTCCTTCAAACCCTAGTTTTCATCACTTTTTCGTCCCCCCCTCTTGTGGTGTGCTAACAATATATATGATAGCATTAGGGTTGTGAGAATAGAATAAAATCATTCCCTTGAATAAAAAACAAATTTGATTGAAAATTTCATATTAAAACTTTCTATTTTGGTTCAATCTTGTATCCTTCTCTTTCCAATCCCAAATGTCACGAAATTTGATCAATATTATGATTATTGGATGATTGGATTTGATTGGCAATTGAATCTTTGATTAAAACTTATTTATTTCATATTTATATGATTTATTAATGTTTAAATGAATGAAAATTCAAAAAAATAAAAATAAATATAATAAAAATAAAATAAAAGGTTTAAGAACCCTTTTATGGGTCATGGACACGTTTAGAGTGCAAATCTTAGGCCTATTAGTTCAAAAACCAAGGTTTGGTCAATTAGGGTTTCATGCTGTTAGAACAAGATTTGTTCTGATCAATTATCTTAGTTTTGATGATAACAATAATATGAATTTTGCTTAAGATAATATGGTACTCTAATCCAATGCAATTTCCTTTTCAGGAAATATATAAAGAGTATGCATAATTCAGCGCTCAGAAGCTTTGTCTCAAAGGGTTCAGCATGCAACATCAGAACATGGTCTGGCAAGACATCAGAAGATGGTCGAAGCAGAATCAGAACATGGGTCTATGGAAGCATCAGAAGAACATGAGATCAGAAGCACTGAAGTTCTGATGGTATCACGCTCAGAAGCACTTCAAGGTCAGAAGATCAGAAGATGCTTTGCATCAAGCTGTTTGACTCTGATGATATTCAAACGTTGTATTCACAAACATCAGATCAGAAGGAAGTACATGTGGCAGGCTACGCTGACTGACAAAAGGAACGTTAGAAGCTATTAAAGGCAACGTCAGTAGACACAGCGTGAACAAGGCTCGAGGTAGTTGACAAAAGCGTATAACATTAAATGCGATGCTGTACGGAACACGCAAAGCATTAAATGCACTCAACGGTCATCTTCTCCAACGCCTATAAATATGAAGTTCTGATGAGAAGCAAGGTTAACGATTCTGAAAAAAACAACTCATATTAACTTGCTGAAACTCTGTTCTATTCAAAGCTCAGAATCTTCATCTTCATCAAAGCTCACTACATTGCTGTTGTAATATATTAGTGAGATTAAGCTTAAACGTTAAGAGAAATATCACAGTTTGTGATTATAGCTTTTAAGAAGCAATTGTAATACTCTTAGAATTGATTACATTAAGTTGTAAGTAACTAGAGTGATCGTGTGGATCAGAATACTCTAGGAAGTCTTAGAGGTTATCTAAGCAGGTTGTAACTAGAGTGATCGTGTGGATCAGAATACTCTAGAAAGTCTTAGAGGGTATCTAAGCAGTTGTTCCTGGAGTGATCAGTGTGTGATCAGAAGACTCTGGAAGACTTAGTTGCTGACTAAGTGGAAAACCATTGTAATCCGTGCGATTAGTGGATTAAATCCTCAGTTGAGGTAAATCATCTCTGCGGGGGTGGACTGGAGTAGTTTAGTTAACAACGAACCAGGATAAAAATAACTGTGCAATTTATTTTTATCGGTCAAGTTTTTAAAGCTACACTTATTCAAACCCCCCCCCCCCCTTTCTAAGTGTTTTTCTATCCTTCAATTGGCATCAGAGCGCCGGTTCTAAGGTGCAAGCACTTAACCGTGTTTAGAAAAGATTCAAGAAGAGAAAAACGCTTCAGTAAAAGATGGCTGATGAAACTGCAAAGTCTACATCTACATCTGGCTCTGCTGAGCAACACAACGGTAACAATGGTTATACTAGACCGCCGGTATTTGATGGTGAAAACTTTGAATACTGGAAAGATAAACTGGAAAGTTACTTTCTTGGTCTAGATGGTGATCTATGGGATCTTCTGATGGATGGTTACAAACATCCGGTAAATGCCAGTGGCGTAAAGCTAACAAGGCAAGAAATGAGCGATGATCAGAAGAAGCTTTTCAGGAATCATCATAAATGCAGAACTGTTTTGCTGAATGCTATCTCTCATGCTGAGTATGAGAAGATATCTAACAGGGAAACGGCCTATGACATATATGAGTCCTTGAAAATGACTCATGAAGGAAATGCTCAAGTCAAGGAGACTAAAGCTCTCGCTTTAATCCAGAAGTATGAAGCCTTCAAGATGGAGGATGATGAAGACATTGAAAAGATGTTTTCAAGATTTCAAACTCTTACTGCTGGATTGAGAGTTCTTAACAAGGGATACACCAAGGCTGATCACGTAAAGAAGATCATCAGAAGCTTACCCAGAAGATGGGGTCCTATGGTGACTGCATTTAAGATTGCGAAGAATCTAAATGAAGTCTCTTTGGAAGAGCTGATCAGTGCCCTGAGGAGTCATGAAATTGAACTGGATGCAAACGAGCCTCAAAAGAAAGGTAAGTCTATTGCATTAAAATCCAATATCAAGAAATGCACTAACGCTTTTCAGGCTAGAGAAGAAGATCCTGAAGAATCAGAATCTGAAGAAGAAGATGAACTGTCCTTGATCTCCAGAAGGCTAAATCAACTCTGGAAGAACAAGCAAAGGAAGTTCAGAGGCGTCAGAAGTTCAAAGAAATTTGAACGTGGAGAATCTTCTGATGATAGAAGATTTGACAAAAAGAGGGTCATATGCTATGAATGCAATGAGCCTGGACACTTCAAGAATGAATGTCCAAAACTTCAGAAGGAAAATCCCAAGAAGAAGTTTCATAAGAAGAAAGGTCTTATGGCAACCTGGGATGAGTCAGAAGATGATTCAGACTCTGAAGATGAGCAGGCTAACTGTGCGCTGATGGCGACAGAAGATGACGGATCAGAATCTACATCAGAATCAGATTCTGAAGAGGTATTTTCTGAACTTACTAGAGATGAGTTAGTTTCCAGTCTAACAGAACTTCTGGAATTCAAGTCTCAGATCAGTCTCAAATACAAAAAGCTGAAAAAGCTATTTGAATTTGAAACGAAGAAGCTTGAGTTGGAAAATTCTGAATTAAAAGAAAAAGTTTTAAAATTATCCAATAATGTTGGATCTCCTTCCAATTCAGAAAAATCCACTCCTAGTCTAAACCATATTCTGAAAGAATATGATTTAAGTTTCAGAAAGTTCTTATCTAGAAGTATTGGCAGAAGTCAGCTAGCTTCTATGATATATGCTGTGTCTGGAAACAAAAGAGTCGGCATTGGTTTTGAGGGTGAAACCCCATACAAACTTGAACCTGTTGATGAAATGAAAATCACATACAAGCCATTGTATGATCAGTTCAAGTATGGCCACTCCCATGATATTAGGCACACTTCACATGCTCAAAGTTTTCACATTACACACACTAAGAAGCATGTGACACAACCTAGGAAATATCATGAAACTCACATTAAGAATTATCATGCTGTTCCTCCTTCTGCTTACAATGTTAAACCTAAGTTCAATCAGAACTTGAGGAGAACTAACAAGAAAGGACCCAAGAAGATGTGGGTACCAAAGAAAAAGACTATTTCTTTTGCAGATTCTCTTGGCGACAAAGAAGATAAAAGTCAACATGTCATGTCACCTGGACTCAAGTTGGTCTCAACACTTGAAGGGAAGAAGGACTGTCTTCCAAGTTCTGGTACTTAAATCTGTTGAAGAAACTATGTTTGTAGGAGATCAGAAAAGAAAGTTTATTAGTCTTGGAACCATCTGTTTTGTTTGTTTCTAAAGCAATGGTGTTTCGTTCTTGATTATTCTGAATGCTCTAAATGCTACAGAATATACAATATTGAAACATTGATTGTAGAAGAATCAATCAATATCTGGTTTGATGATAAACTTGGTTCCGATGAAACAAAGCAGCTTAAGAATTTCTGCAGATACAGTTTTGTCTTATCAGAAGCTGCAGAACAAAGAAGTGAATCTCCAGAAGCTGTGTATATCAGAAATAATGGATCAGAAGATCATTCAGATTTACATCAGCACACTTCATAAGAAGTGTTTCCAGAAGAGAAACTTGATCAACTCAGAAGCAGCAATCAAAATATGTACGCATAAAGTATATTCTATTTACAGCGGTCTGCTACTCTCTGATGATGCACACGTGTCTGTATGATGTGTACAAAGCGTGCAGTTGAAAAGACGCCGACCTAGGTAACTGCTTTAAATCATTTCTTTTACCACGATCTCTCTCCTCACGTCACTCGTCATTTATTGAAAATGATTTCTTTTGATTCTGAAACTATTCATTTTGTTTATTTATTCTTTTTCATTCTCTATTTTATATTCGTCTCCTTATATTCTTTTCAAATCATATCATATATCTTTTTCGCTCCCTTGTCTCTCTTTCTTCTTGCATTCTCTCGTTTGAAAAGTTCTTAGCCGTTTTCTAAAACCCTAATCGAAAACCCAGTTTTCTTTTCTTGTTCATCTTTTGTTCATTCTGCATCCATGGCTGCCTTCTCATTTCAAAATGTTGATACATCTGTTCCTCACCATCTCCAAGAAGAAATTTTGCAACTTACTCCTGTTGTTGCATGCTCTATTCCCAAGGACAAATTAGAAGTTCTATGTGAACTTATTGTTGATTTTGACAACCTTGAAGAACATGAATTTCATCTTAAAGAAGACATCATCTTTCAAGGATGGACCTCGTTGTTTGCTGAGTTCGTTGGCCCAGTTTATCCGGATCTTGTCAAGGAGTTCTGGGCACATGCTGTGGTTGCTCCAAAATCAATACTTTCTTTCGTCCATGGAAAGTTTGTTGTTATTACTGAAAACATCCTAAGAGTGATGTTTGATCTGAAAAACCCTGAAGGGGCTTTTGAGATTGATCAAAGGGCAGATTGGGGAGATGTTCTATCCACTCTCTATCCAAATGTCAAGAAAACAAAAAGCGTCAAGGATTTGAGAGATGTCTACAAAATCTGGACAAAGATCCTTCTTGGGTGTTTCTACCATAGGAAAGGAACACATGCCTCGGATTTCATCAATAATGAGCAAAGGTATATTCTTTATTGCATTGCCACTAAGAAGAAGGTTGATGCGATCTACATCATCTTCAACCATTTGTGGAAAGCAGTAAAGGATTCCAGAAACGCTTTCAGAGAAAAAGGTGGAACAATCATTCCTTTTGGAAGGATTATTTCAAATCTTTTGGTGCATTCAAAGATTGTTGAAAGCTTGGAATCTGAAGGTATTGTGAAAGACCTTGCTGTCACATCTGGGGCTTGTCTGAATGCATTCACTTTGAAGAAGATGAAAGTAATTAAGGCTATCAGTAAGACTCCCCAACCTCTTGCTGATACAAGAATCAGAAGAGCACCTGTTCTTGCTGAGTTTGAAACTTTCTTCAACTGTGAGGTACCTGTAGTCAGAACTAAGTATCTGTTATCACAAGAAGAAAATAAATATCTCAAAAATCAAGAGAAGGGTGCTCCAATGAAAATAAATAAGAAGAAGGAAGAAAGGACTAAAAGAAAGCATGATTATCCTTCTGCTGTCTCTAAGAAACAAGATGTTTCTAAAGAGGTCATTGCAAAGGTTGCTAAGTCTGTCTCTGATGAGTTTGAGAAGAAAGGGAAAGAAGCTGTTGAGAAGAAGAAAACAAGAAAAAGGAAGATGATTCTTCAAGAGTCTGATGAAGAAAATGTCTCTCAAGAGGCTGAGAATCAATCAGAAGTTCTGGCATATGTCAGAAGGAAAGAAATCTCTAGCGGCAAAGCAAAGATTATTGAAGAGCCGAAGAGTAAGAAGCAAAAGAAGACTGAGGAGGTGGCCAAAGCTTTTCTGAGAGGTTCCAAAGGTATATGCATTTCTGAACCTGATTCTGCTCCTGCTGTTCGTTCAGAAGTTGCACCAATAGAGGTTGTCCCTACACCTGAACCAGAAAAAGCCACATCAGAATCACCTGTTTTTGTCCATGTTCTTACACCTCCATCTTCTCCTATAACCATTCCTTCCTCTCCACATACCATCAATCCTGTTCTGGATATACCACCCCTTCAAACTCTCTTTCCATCTCAACCTTCTCCCAATGCCACCTTTGAACATACTCCCTCCACCTCTCAAAACAACCTTTGTGATTCTCCTCTTCCAACCTCTGCATCACATGAGCAGCTGCTCCGTGATTGCAACTACACTCCCAAGCCTCGTCCTGAAGCTGAAGTGGTAGTGTTAGATTCTGATACTGAAGCAGAATCTTCTTATAGGTTGGATAGAGAACCTCATCCGTACTTCACTTCCAACCCTGCCTTTTCAAAAACCCAAATAAAATTCCGCCCTGTATACCCTATTGGTGTAGTTTTTGAAAAAATAAAGAGAAATCTCAGAAGTATCTTTGATACTCTCAGAATTGCTGAAAGTTCTGGATTGAATGATGTTGCTATGCGGAACTTCTGGAGGATCTTTCGCAGAGAATCAGATGCTCTGTTTTTAGAACTTCAGGAAGCCTGTGTGGCTGCTGCCCCACGGCCTCGTGGAATTCTGAGGAATTATGAAGATTTCTGGTTTGCTAGTCTCAAAGGAAGACATCTGTTGGAAGAGAAGCCCTTCTTGGATGAGATGGAACAATTAAGACTGGATGCTGAAATGGAAGCAAATCCATGCAGGGATATTGTTATCTTTATTCCTGATTATCCTGTTCTGCTCGGAGACTTCAAGACTCTCTTTAACTATCTGAGGGAAAACCCTTCTGAGAAAGACCCAAGCTTGGTCATTCCAGAAGTTGTTGACCCACCAGAAGTTGAAGGTCCTTCTGCTCCCAGGAATCTAGCTGCCATTCTTCAGGCACTTGAGAATGGAGACTCGGAAATTCTTGCTGCAGAATATGGAGATGCTTCTATGCAAGAAGCAGATGTTGAAGATCATGTTGCTGAATCAGATCCTGTTGAGGAAATCCCTGCAAATGATCTATCCATGGAAGCTACAGATCAAGTTGCTATTCCTGTGGTTGAAAGCGGTGAAGTTTCTTCTGATAAATCTTCTCGTCTTGCAAGAACTCTGGAAGAAATTCATAAGAGACAGGATGAGCAAAGCTCACTCAATGCTGAGTTTAGAGCTTTCATGGTGAGGCAAGATGGACACAACAATGAGGTTCAAGAGATGCTGGCCAAGATCCTGTCAAGGCTAGGGCCATCTTAGATTGAGTCTGTGTTGTTTCTTTCTTTTCGTTGCATCTGTTTTTGTGCATCTGATCTTACTTATCTTCATGTACTTCTGTACCTGATGTTTGAACTTCAATGAAATCATCTTCTTCCTCCGTGTGTTTCTTTTTGTTTGTCTCTGAATCTTTTCTGTTTTTTTGATGATATGACAAAAAGGGGGAGAAATATGTGATAAATGATTTGATTTAATCAGTTGCTTTCACTAACAAGAACTACAAGTTCTATATGGTTTAAGTGTTTTGCAGGTATAAAGAAGTGAAGAGAATCTTCAAAGCACACAAGAAGCAAAACCATAAGAAGCGTTATTCTGTAAAAAGAATAAGCTTATGGAAACTGAAGCAAGCTGAGTGTTGTCAAGCTTCAGAATCAGAAGCACTGATAATAGAATTTGATCCATATTTGTCTATTTGTTCTGAAAAAATTCTATTTGCTCTGATACATTATTTTAGCCTATATGGCTCTGATACATATCATGTGTTCTAATATACATTTTATGTTCTGACTCGTTCATGCTGACTTTTGTCGTTTAGTTTTGTTCTGTAACATTTCAGGATGTAGAGATGCTCTGATGATGCTCTGGTACATTCAACAATGTTCTGATACAAATCTAGCATGAAGTGATGTTGGTAGAAATTCAAAGCTCTGAAGCTATCTGAGGGAAGCAGAAATCAGAAGCTGTGAATGTTCTAAAGATCCAGAAAACTCAAGTTCTGAAGCTGTCCTAAATGGAAGCAGAAATCAGAAGCTGTGAATGTTCTGAAGATCAAAGAAATTCAAGTTCTGAAGCTGTCCTAAATGGAAGCAGAAATCAGAAGCTATGAATGTTCTGAAGATCAAAGAAATTCAAGTTCTGAAGCTGTCCTAAATGGAAGCAGGAATCAGAAGCTATGAGTGTTCTAGGGATCTAAAGAAATTCAAGTTCTGAAGCTGTCCAATGGAAGCAGAAGTCAGAAGCTATGAATTCTCTGAAGACAGAAGCTTATGTGATCGTCTCTACCGAAATAATCAGGGAAGTCTTTTATTAAAGTTCTTCGAGTATTTATTTCAGGGGGAGATTATTTATCTCAGGGGGAGATTGTTAATCTCAGGGGGAGACATATTCACATGCTTATGCTATAGCTGTGTAATTTGTCTTTTGCCGTCTGCTCTTTCTGATCGCAAATTCATATCATTTATATATGTTTTTGTCATCATCAAAAAGGGGGAGATTGTTAGAACAAGATTTGTTCTGATCAATTATCTTAGTTTTGATGATAACAATAATATGAATTTTGCTTAAGATAATATGGTACTCTAATCCAATGCAATTTCCTTTTCAGGAAATATATAAAGAGTATGCATAATTCAGCGCTCAGAAGCTTTGTCTCAAAGGGTTCAGCATGCAACATCAGAACATGGTCTGGCAAGACATCAGAAGATGGTCGAAGCAGAATCAGAACATGGGTCTATGGAAGCATCAGAAGAACATGAGATCAGAAGCACTGAAGTTCTGATGGTATCACGCTCAGAAGCACTTCAAGGTCAGAAGATCAGAAGATGCTTTGCATCAAGCTGTTTGACTCTGATGATATTCAAACGTTGTATTCACAAACATCAGATCAGAAGGAAGTACATGTGGCAGGCTACGTTGACTGACAAAAGGAACGTTAGAAGCTATTAAAGGCAACGTCAGTAGACACAGCGTGAACAAGGCTCGAGGTAGTTGACAAAAGCGTATAACATTAAATGCGATGCTGTACGGAACACGCAAAGCATTAAATGCACTCAACGGTCATCTTCTCCAACGCCTATAAATATGAAGTTCTGATGAGAAGCAAGGTTAACGATTCTGAAAAAAACAACTCATATTAACTTGCTGAAACTCTGTTCTATTCAAAGCTCAGAATCTTCATCTTCATCAAAGCTCACTACATTGCTGTTGTAATATATTAGTGAGATTAAGCTTAAACGTTAAGAGAAATATCACAGTTTGTGATTATAGCTTTTAAGAAGCAATTGTAATACTCTTAGAATTGATTACATTAAGTTGTAAGTAACTAGAGTGATCGTGTGGATCAGAATACTCTAGGAAGTCTTAGAGGTTATCTAAGCAGGTTGTAACTAGAGTGATCGTGTGGATCAGAATACTCTAGAAAGTCTTAGAGGGTATCTAAGCAGTTGTTCCTGGAGTGATCAGTGTGTGATCAGAAGACTCTGGAAGACTTAGTTGCTAACTAAGTGGAAAACCATTGTAATCCGTGCGATTAGTGGATTAAATCCTCAGTTGAGGTAAATCATCTCTGCGGGGGTGGACTGGAGTAGTTTAGTTAACAACGAACCAGGATAAAAATAACTGTGCAATTTATTTTTATCGGTCAAGTTTTTAAAGCTACACTTATTCAAACCCCCCCTTTCTAAGTGTTTTTCTATCCTACACATGCTTCTCTTGAAAATTGCTTAACTTCTAAGCCTTGTATCTCCTTCAATATTTTTCGTATGACCATGTTCTAGGACTTTTTGAAAAGCTCAAAGAGTCCTCTAAATGATGCCTTTGGTTTCATCTCAATTGGAGTTTCCATGCTCAAGTTATGATCTTTGACCCAAAAGGTATATTTTATTGACTTTCTGGAAGACCTATAATGTATTGGACCATATCTCTTGAATGAGGTATTTCTGGCCTTGGCTTGTGAGAGACAAAGTTGTAGAGAATCCAATTTCCTTCAAAATAGGCTTTGAGTGAGAAATTTATGATAAAGTATGAGAGAGTTATGCCCAGTCAAATTTGAGTTGACTTTTCCTATAAAAACCCTAATTTGAACCATTTGAATTTGTTCATTTCTGAGTTTCTATTGATGGATCATGATCAAACTTTGATCAAATGATGGATATAACCTCACATACTTGATGTTGACCAAAAAGCTTGAAGTTTGACTGTACTTTGACTATAGTTGAATTTTAGGTCATCATAGTCGATTATTAGTCATATCTGAGCCATTGAGTGGGAAAGCCTTGGGATTGAAGTTTGATAATTGACATGGAGATACTTTGATATATGTGAGGCACCTTGAGATCCATTTGAGGTCTTGAATATTCACAATCCGTTGATAAAGTGAAAACCCTAGTTTTGGAGATCTTTGATTAGGAGAGAGTGACCTGAATAAGCCTTTGAAACTTGAGCCATTGAAGATGCATAGAGGAAACTTTGATTGAATATAAGAGGGAAAACTTTGGGGTATGACAATTGGCACAAATTGCTTCAGGATATAAAGTCTCCAAGGGTAGACTTGAGGAATTCATCGAAGTTAAAGAGAAAGAAGCTCACGATGTTTTGGGTAATGCCAACCAATTGTCGATATCAAAACTGGGGGGGGGGGGCAAACTTAGAAGATAACATTTGTGAAAATAGTATGAATTTGAATATTGTTGAAATTTTTGCCATCGACAATATGGAAGATTCTGATTGGCGAAGCTCATTAGTACAATAGCTAAACAATCCAGTCGGAGGAACGGATCGAAAGATCAAGTATAGAGCTTTAAATTATGTGATATTGGGAAATGAGTTATATAAGAAAACGGCTGAAGGTATATTGTTAAAATGTTTAAGTGAAGCCGAAGCATACCTGGAAGTATTAGAGGTTCATAGTGGTGCTTGTGGAGCCCATCAGTCAGTTTATAAAATGAGGTGGTTATTGTTTAGACAAGGTTTATATTGGCCAACAATGTTGAAGGATTGTATTGAATACACAAAAGGGTGTCAAGAGTGTCAGAAATTTTCAGGTATTCAACATGTTCCAGCTAGTGAGTTGCATACTATAATTAAACCCTAGCCTTTTCGAGGATGGGCTTTGGATTTAATAGGAGAAATTAGACCTGCTTCGTCTAAACAACAAAAGTTCATCTTAGTATGAATAGATTATTTTACTAAGTGGATAGAAGCAATCCCATTGGTTAATGCTGATCAAGAAGTAGTGATTAGCTTCATACAGAAACATATTATTTACAGATATGGGATTCCAGAAACTATTACTACTGATCAAGGATCAGTATTTATTGGTCGCAAAATGCAAGATTTTGCAGCTGAGACAAGATTCAAGTTGCTAACATCTACTCCTTATTACGCTCAAGCGAACGGTCAAGTTGAGGCAGCTAACAAGGTTATTATAAATTTGATAAAAAAGCATGTGGGGGAAAAATCCAAAAAATTGGCATCATACACTCGACCAAGTCCTTTGGTCTTGTCGAACTTCACCAAAGGAAGCAATAAATACTACTCCATTTCATCTAACTTTTGGGCATGATGCTGTATTGCCTGCAGAAATTCATCTACAATCGGCTAGAATTCAAAGCCAAAACCATCTTTCGACAGATGGATATTGGAGTATGATGTTAGACGAATTAGTGGAGTTAGATGAAGAACGGCTAATAGCGTTGGATAGATTGATTAAGAAAAAGCAAAAGGTGGAGAAAGCTTATAATAAAAAAGTAAAAGTGAAAACCTTCATGGTAAATGATTATGTATGGAAGGTTATTTTACCCATGGATCAAAGAAATAAATTATTGGGTAAATGGTCCCAAAGTTGGGAAGGACCATTTAAAATTTTGCAAGTATTTTCAAACAACGCATATGAGATCGAAGAGTTGAATCTAGACGGTCGAATCTTGAGGATAAATGGTAAATATTTGAAAAAATATAAGCCTACACTTCAAGAAATTCGCATAATAGAATGAGAAATCAAAATATTAGATTAAAATGGCCAAAAACATGGCCAATCATTACAAAATAGTCATTACAAAATAGTTAAGTTGTTTGAGACGAGGACATAAAATTACAAGGAAGGAAAGTTATTCCTGAAATAAGCCAGTTTGGCTGACTCGAAGTCAACTTTAAAGTCAAGTCGAGCTAACCCTTGTTTGAGTAGTCGAATGTTGCTTTTCAGTTTGAGAGCTTTCTCACCATGGCTAAGGCCTTTCAGAATTTCTTGGTTAATATCCTCAGAGGAAGGAATCCCTTCATTCTGAGCCAAGTCGACCTTATCTTGTTCAAGAGCCTGGATTTTCTTGTTAAGATCATCAATTTGGGCCTTATAATCAACAATTTTTTTTGTCAATTTTCTTCTCTTTGTCAGAAATTTTTTGAGCTTTCTCCTAAAGTTCTTTAACTTTCTTGGTCGAAGCTGCACTGAAGTCCCATTCCCTATTCATCTCAAGTTCTTTATTCTTCATCTGGTGATTGTGATTCTTTTTGGTAATGAGATCCCTCCAGATCTGGTCGAAGTAAGCTTCAAAGTCAAAGAAGAATTGAGCAACAACAGCTGGGAGGGAATCCTTAACAAGTAAATCTAATATTTTTCTAATTTCTCCACCAAGATGATCAGATCCTTCAAGAACAGTGAGGAATTCAGGTTCATTCAGGTGATCTCGGAGCTGACAAATTGCACTAACAATAGTGGCATTGACCTCATTGTTAGGATCAGCCGACTGAACAGTGTCATCAGGAGAACTTGCCCTAAGTTTTTGAAGTCGAATCAGAGCTTCTGCAGGATTTGTCTTCTTCAAATTCAGAATTTCTTCTTGACTGAGAGAACTGTTGGAGTTGTTATCTTCAATGAGAGTATGCTGTTGAATATTTGATTGAGAAGTCAGGATGTTGGTCTCTGTGTGAAGATTAAGATCAGCAGTTTCAGCTATGGGATGGATGTTATCTTTGTTGGGATCCGAAGGAGGAACCACTGTTGCACTCGGCCCAGTTTGCCCAGGAGTATTAGTCGAATCAGTGGTACTTCCAAAAGCATCAGTTCTTTGAGGGCTAGGAAGACCAGAAGATTCAGAAGCATCTTCGACAATCTTTTCTTGAGTAAGATTGACAGTCGGTGCAGATTGCTGAAAGAAGACATATTAGAGCATAATACTAGATAAGAGGTATACCAAGAGACAGTAGGGGCCCGACAAAGCCAATTGATTTGGAGTTTCATGAAGACGTTTTATTCTTAAGGAAGCTATACCTAAATTATGATAAAGACAGGCAAGTAAAAGCTTACTTAATGAAATCTTTCGACCTTCATGAATCTGAATAGCCATATGTATGTAGGTTTTGGCTATTTGAACAGATCCTGGACAGAACAAAAAGTAAGAAAGCCAGTAGGTAAGGAAAGCAACGTGCTCCTCGTTAGAGACTTCGACTGTAGACTTGTCATGGTGATTGTCGCGGGTGAAAAATCGTTTCGTTCCTCTTTTTTGTGGGATGAGACACCTGATGCCTTCTTTGGGCTCGAGTGCTCATAAAAAATGATTTTTCTTTGTTTCGACCAAACTTTTTATTATTTCCAAAGGAGGAAAAGGGAAAAAGCTGCAATAACCTAAAAGTGGGGGGAGAGATCTTGGGTAAGAGGGTTGGTTATACGAAGGGAAGGTATTAGCACCCAACGTATCTGTAGTACTCTACAGGGTTCTTTACTTTGTTTTTCATTCCATGTTGTTGAGAGGTTCTTGTGAAATAGGTGGGACCTAAGGTGTTTGTTTGATTATGCTCGCAAAGATCATCGCGATCCTCTGCATACATATCCCTTAGAGGGAATCAGAGCATCTGTAGCTCGGGGTCTACGGGTGCTAAGGTTTGAATGGTTTTTTTGTTTTGTTTTGCTCGCCAAGGATCGACCTTGTGCCTACGTATTCTCAAAGGGATGTTGAGAAAGTCAGAGCAATCGTAGTTCCCACTTATGCTAGTGGAAGCAAAGGAAAATAGACAAATGTCGTCTAAATGCTAGATGTATCTAATCTATATCATCACATACATCTGTTTGATTTTTGTTTGAAAATCTTTTCATTATAAGCCCGGGGCCATGCCACTTAGGGTGCTTAGAATGATAAAGATGTTTTTGTTGTTTAACCAGCCTTGTGGCAAAAGTTTCAATGAAGTCAGCCTTGTGACAAAAACTTTGATTAATCAGCCAGCCTTGTGGCAAAAGTTTCAATGAAGTCAGCCTTGTGACAAAAACTTTGATTAATCATCCAGTACGGTGGTAAAACAGTTTGATTGATTAGCCAGCCTTGTGGCAAAAAAGTTTGATTGATTGATTGATTGATTGTTTGTGATGATATAGAAGAGATACTCCTAGCATAGAGATGAAAAATGTCTAATCTCCTAGGGTTTTTTGATTTGGATATTTGGGATGCTTATAAGAAGCCTGTGGGTCCTTGTACGAAGCCCAAGAGGAGGCTATCTGAGGGTCCTTGCATTGTAAGCCCAAGAGGAGGCTATGGGAGGGACAATCCAGGGTCCTTGCATTGTAAGCCCAAGAGGAGGCTATGGGAGGGTCACTCGTTTGTACAAAGCCCAAGGGGAGGCATGGTATAGTTGGTTTGAGCTCTTAGAGCGATTTCACCGGGAAACCATACTCTATGTCCTAACCTAAACTAGTGGAGATTCTTTGCACGAAGCCCAATAGGAGGCTATGGGGAACCTAGTGTTGTACTAAGTTGAACAAGTATATAACACCATCACACATATGAACAAGTACAAACAAATATGCACAAGTACATGAACAAATATGAACAGTTATATGAACAGTTATATATGACAAAGTGTGTGTATATAATGGAGTTTATGAAGGAAATATACCTGTAAGCATGATCCATTTGTATACACAGGGCTCGGGACTCACACTCGGGGAGAGGTCCACTTGAATTTATTCAAAGCTATGTAAACAGGTATTTACAAAGGGGCTTGGGACTTATACCTACATGGAGGCCCATGGTATTTTTGGGAAGATTTAAAGAAAACCTTCATTTTTGGTTTGTTATTCAAAGTTAAAAATCAAACTGATCGAGATATGTACAAAAGGCGTACAATGAAATACCTAATTTCATGTACTAGAGTGGGTATGTACAAAAGGGGCTTGGGACTTATACCTACATGGAGGCCCATGGTATATTGAAAAGTTTTGAAGTTTCTTTGAAGTTTGGTTGTTTTGAAAATGATTTGAAAATTGTTTGAAAAAGTTTTGTTTTGAAGAAGTTTTATTGTTTAAAAAAAAACTGTACAAAAAGAAAAGAAATGGGACTTACACTCTCTAATATTCGAGAGGCCCCTGTTTTATTTTCATAAAACAGGGTGGATGGTTTTGAAAATCAATTGATCAATTAAAAAGATTTAATCAATAGTTTTCTTGGAAAATCAAAAGAAAATGGTTTATCGTTCTTGAAAAGAATCGCGATCGATGATTTGAATTTTGAAAGAAGTTAATTTAATCAAGATAAACAAAAAGATTGTCTTAAATTGACACTTAGATGATTAAGGTTTGCTCAAAAAATATTTACAAGTGATTAAATTTGAGAAATCAAGTGAAAAACAATATTAAAAAGTATTAAAAAACACTTAAAATATGTTATTTTAAACTTAATTAAAAATGTATTAAACAAATATATTTTTGTGATTTTTTTTTGATATTCATAAAATACATATATAAAATAATAAGTGTGTAAAAAATGAATAAAAAATGAGTTAATTTGATTGGTTAAATTAATGGTTGAAGTTGTGAAGAAAATGAAGAGAAATGGTGATAAAAAAGAAGGGTTTGGTCCCATAGGGACTTGAACTCGTGACCCTAAGGTCACTAGTCAAAACAAAAGCCAACTGAGCCACGCTTGTGGCTTGTAATATACACGCGTTGAATTAATTATATTTTAAATCAATTTCCAGAAATCCTTTGAACCAAAAACGCGCCAAGAACAACCCTCCAACTGAAATTTGAAAATCTCTAAAACTGTGTTGTTTTGATCAAGCAAAGGGTCTATCTCACTCGGTTTTTCACAAGGAACATGATGGTGATCTCAGAATTCATTTATTTTTGCTCTAAAGGGATCAATTTTCGCATGAACATGAAGAACCCTAGAACTGAAATTCAATGTGAAATCGTGTATGTGCAAGTTATGATGCAATTGATTGAGGGTTAATGATCCTCATAGGTGCAGAAACAAGATGGTATGCTCATATTTCATTTATGATGCGTGGAAGTATGAATTTGAAGTTCATGAGCACTTACCTCAAAAACGGCCAAACTGAGAATTGGATTTTGATCTGGAGGTGTTACAGATGCTTTGTATCAATCTGAATAGCTTCTATGATGATTATGGAAGGTGTCTGGATGTCTGGAACAAGTTGAATTCATCTGAGCATGGCCATGGCACCCGATCTGCAGTTGCTTCAAGTATGAATCGAATTTGAAGATGGAGATGTTTCAGATCATATGTGAGTGTTTGGATAGTTCATATGTGATATATATGAGGTGTTGGAAGTGTTAGTTTGGACAGAAATGATCTTGAATGGATTTTGGCATGATAAGGCCATGGTTATGCATATTTGAGAAGTGAGGTAGTGATTTTGAGCTTGAGGTGTTTTTGGGGTGTATGAGTGGTTCAAACAAGTTTCAAATGATGTTTATGAGTTGTGGGAAGCATCACTTTGTTCAGAACTTGCAAGGTTTGGAGGTTGAGTTTTCTACCTCACTTTGAAACACATGACTTGTAATTCAAGAAAGAAGAGAGAAAACCTATAATTGTGAGGTTTTGGTGTGAATTGAAGAGTGATTTGCACCTCTATTTATAGGCCAAACATTCTGAACTCAGAGCTTTGCAACTTGCTTCTTCTTTGGTGATTTGGCACTTAAAGGATAGAAAGGAATCTTACCATTAAATGCATATGGTTAAAGTTACTAAACCATGGTTAAAATTGGCTATGCTTCTTATCTCTTTCCCATCTGTCTCAAATCAGAAAATATCTTCCAATTATTGCCTCTATGTATCATTACTTGGTCCATTTGGCAATTTGGCTCATAACTTTGGCAAAATGACTTGAAATTTCAAGTGAAAAGTTCACTAATGGCAAAATTCAAAACCATAGCTACACTTCATATTTTTTCATGCTCTTGGACATTTTGGAAAGCTCATGTTATGTACTTCAAAACCCTAGTTGAAAGTTTCTTCAAGACCTTTAAGGAAATGGGTGAAAAAGATCCATGAACTTTGAAGGAAATGAAGTTTTAAGTGAAATTTTCATAAGATACCAACTTTGAAGCTCCATATCTCTTAAATGGTTGATCTTATGGAAAAAATTTATATGTGTCAAAGTTGTTTATTGGATCAAAATCTACAACTTTCATGTTGGAAGTTTTTTTCAGTTTGTAGGTGAAATTTTGAGTTATTCCCCTCCAAAGTTTGGAAAAAACCATGAAAAACACTTAGAAAAAATTTCTAAGTATGAAAGTCAAACTTTTGACTTTTTGATTCTTGATTGATTTTCTTGATTTTTCTTGATCAAATGACTTCTCATATTATATATTAATGATTTAAAACTTCAAAAGTCATGGTTGACCAAAATTCCCCAAAAGTCAATGGTGATCTTGCACAGTTGACTTTTTCAGACGAATCGCGTTTCTGGAGATTTCAAATGAAACAGGCTATCCTCACCAAATGAATGGTATGAATGGATCACATTGAGGCATTAGAGGATATTTAGCCATGGTTTGAGTTGTGGCACCATGTCCTGATTAAAAAGTCAGTTGTTCAGTGCATTAGGTCAAAAAACCCTAATTGTCGACCTGATGAAATTGATGACTGTGGACCTTGAATTGAGATGCAATTTCCATGGGATATGGTCATAGGGATTATTTGAGGATGATTGAAACCTTTGATTGACTTCCTGGGGGTTTTTAGGGTTTCCCAAATGTGATCCCTGATTTTAGTCCCTGATAGTTCAAAATCCTGATCTGAGGATTTGTCTGATCAATCTTTGTGTAGGAGATGTCTTGAGTCAATGGATTAGGTCAAAATGAGGTACTTGGGGTCTTGAGGTCATGTCCCAAGTTATTAGATCAAATTCTGAGCAAAAGTCAGGAGTATGCTAGCTTCAGTCAAAACCCTAATCTGGTTGATTCAGAGCCTTTGAGCTTGTTGAAAATGAATCTCTGAGGACCAAATGTTGATTGTTGATGAAGATGGTTCCTTTGAGATGAAGGGAGAACAAAACCCTAGTTGATTGTTACTTGTACTGATGAGTGATTTCTTGATTAAACCCTGCTGAGTCACAAGTAGCAAACACGAGCTATGCAATTTGTTAGAGATGCAAATGATGCATATGCAATGATATGAGGTGGTATCTTAGGTCAAAACTTGGGGTATGACAGATGCCCCTATTTAAGTTTCTTCAACCTGAGACATGAAGATTGAAAATCTTCGTTTTGATAGGGTGGAAGAGACTTAAATATCAGAAGACGCGAATTTTGGACCTAAGATACCAAAATTGCGAATGATGCAAGGATGTCTTTACCGAGGGAATATCAAAACTGACTCCGCTGGGGAAAAGAGGTTGGGAAGGATGTCTCAATCCGTTTTAGGAAGAGAATCCGCTTTATTGGGAAAGCAAGTGTATGCTTCGCTTGGGAATGATAGCTTTGTAAGAAAAGCTTACCTATCGACATTATCGACTATCAGCATGGGGATAGACTTGTTTAATAATGCGAAGGTGAAAGGTATGAAACTGTGTTACCGACTATCAGCATGGTGATAGACTTGACAAGGTAAAAAGAGTTTCAAAGGTTTGGTTAATATTACCGACTATCAGCATGGTGATAGACATGTTGAATAATACAACCAGAACAAAAGGATTACCGACTACCAGCCTCGTGATAGTGGTTTTGAAGACATGATCAATTATCAGCCGAGTGATAAAATGATCCTAGAGACTTTGCTAGGGAAATTACTGGTTATTCAGCCTTGTGAACAGTAATAAGGCCCTGATTGTCAAATGATCTTCATGATTGATTTCCTTGAGAGGAAATTTTTGAAAGAGACATAAGCTGCTCAGATGATGAGGCTATTGCTTATGGTTCTATTTTTCACGACTCTGTTTGAGGAATCGGAATTTGAATCTTTGGTAAAGACAAGGTTCTAACCAAGAATGAATTGGAAAGAAACGGTCAAACAAGACTTTGTACCCATGAGGAATGAGCTCAAATGGGATTTTCTCCTTCGTTTTGAGAGGAAAAACTAAAGCAACCTTCTTCCACGAGGAATGATTTCAGTGGGGAACTGGAGAAAGAAGATTTTATTTCTGCTTATGGGTGACAACCTACTTGGAGAGATGACACGCCCATACCTATTTCTTTTTCTTCTTTTTTCTTTTTTTCTTTTTTTTTCCTTACTCTTTGGGATTGATATATCCTGAACAAACGATTAATGAAAAATGCAAGAATGCATAAATGATGCCAATATGTATGAATGATGAATGTCATGAATGTAGCATGCATGCTGACGAGACTGACAAACAATGGAGTATATACTGGAGAAGGACCGACATCGCAATACAACCAGATACTCGGCAAATGTTCTTCAACACGGTGTAGATAACACAGGTGATGAATGGTGTTGCGTGCTTTAAACTTCTCTGGGGACGATAAACATTTTTCCTCATTGAGATGGAAGAACCTTTTTACTGGAGATGGAAAATCTTCGTCACTGGGGATAAAAGACCTTCTTCAATGGGGATAGAAGAGCTTCTTCACTGGGGATAGAAGAGCTTCTTCACTGGGGATAGAAGAGCTTCGTCCTATGGAAATAGCTGTTGATGTTCCTTCCGTTGTTCACAACTCAAAGGAAAATTTCGCTTTTATTTTGAAAAAGAAAAGTGAAGCAAATTCATTTAAAACTTATTTTTTCCTTTTTTTTTTTCAAAGGTGAATAACACAATTAAAGCGTCATTTTGCAAGCTGAAAGAAATTAAAGATTGCAAACAAATGGGCACAAGACTCAAATTTATTTAATAGGATGGTAATCAGCTAAAGGCGTGATTCCATGGAGTATTTACAAAAGTTGGAAATGGTAATTATGCGGAAAAGGCTACATTGAAAGCAATAACCACTATTCTCCCTAACAACTTTGAGTTCCAACTGTGTTGGTCGCTTCAGATTGGCGATGATTTGATCGAAGATCCTTTGATGAAAAGACTCTTCAGGTGACGAAGTACGAACTGATGCAGTTACTTTGTCATAAATCCTTAATTTTTGCCTAGATTGCCCTTTCAGGTTTTCAATCTACCAGGATGCATTTTTTCTGTTTATTGTCTCTAATTTTTGCCTGGACCGCCCTTTCGGGTTTTCAGTCCACCGAGACGCTCATTTTTGCCTAAGTCTCCCTTTGCGGGTTTTCAACTTACCGAGCTGTTCTTTTGTATTTTTTAGACAAAGTATTTCTTGACTGCATCAGCATTCACAGGATGTGGGAGTTCATCACCATCCATGGTTGCAAGAGTCATGGCGCCGCCAGAAAATGTTCTTTTGACAACATACGGGCCTTCGTAATTAGGAGACCATTTGCCCCTAGAATCTGGTTGAAAAGACAAGATCTTTTTAAGTACGAGGTCGCCTTCTTGAAATTCACGAGGTCGAACCTTTTTGTTGAAAGCTTGTTTCATCCTTGCTTGGTATAACTGTCCATGGCATAGAGCAGTCATACGTTTTTCTTCGATTAAGTTCAACTGATCGTATCTGCTTTGACACCATTCAGCCTCTGATAACTTAGTCTCCATGAGGACTCTCATTGACGGGATTTCAACTTCTACGGGGAGCACAGCTTCCATGCCGTATACTAGAGAAAAGGGAGTTGCCCCTGTTGAAGTACGCACTGAAGTACGGTACCCATGTAAAGCAAATGGCAGCATTTCATGCCAGTCTTTGTAAGTGACAACCATTTTCTGGACGATCTTCTTGATGTTCTTGTTGGCGGCTTCGACGGCGCCGTTCATTTTTGGCCTGTAAGGAGAAGAGTTATGATGCTCAATCTTGAATTCCTCACACAGTTCTTTCATCATTTTGTTATTCAAGTTTGAACCATTGTCAGTAATGATCTTGCTGGGAACACCATATCGGCAAATGATGTTATTCTTGATAAACCTCACAACCACTTGTCTTGTAACATTGGCGTAAGATGCTGCTTCGACCCACTTGGTGAAGTAATCAATAGCTACCAAGATGAAACGATGACCGTTTGAAGCTTTTGGTTCGATCATTCCAATCATGTCGATACCCCACATGGAGAAAGGCCATGGAGATGAAAGAACGTTGAGTAGAGTCGGTGGCACATGGATCTTATCTGCGTAGATCTGGCACTTGTGACATCTCTTCACGTGTTTGTAACAGTCTGGTTCCATTGTCAACCAATAGTATCCTGCTCTTAAGATCTTTTTGGACATTGCATGCCCGTTTGAATGAGTTCCAAAGGACCCTTCATGCACTTCATGCATTAACATGTCTGCTTCGTGTCTGTCCACGCATATGAGCAAAACCATGTCGAAGTTTCTTTTGTATAGCACATCTCCGTTCAGGAAGAAACTGCCAGAAAGTCTCCTTAGAGTTTTCTTATCTTTGTTTGATGCCCCAAGCGGGTACTCTTGAGTTTGAAGGAAGCGTTTGATGTCGTGAAACCACGGTTTATCATCGATGACTGCTTCAGTTGCAAACACATAGGCGGGCCTTTCAAGGCGCGTGATTCTGACTGTAGGCATATCATTCCAGTGATTGACTTTGAACATAGAAGATAGAGTAGCCAAGGCGTCTGCCATTCGATTCTGATCTCGAGGTATATGATGCTATTCAACCTTGTTGAAGAAAGTCAAAAGACGTCTTGCATAATCTCTGTAAGGAATCAAGCCAGGGTGGTAAGTTTCCCATTTGTCTTTGATTTGGTTGATCACGAGGGCTGAATCTCCATATATGTCTAGGATCTTGATCCTTAAGTCGATGGCTTCTTCGAGACCCATGATACAAGCTTCATATTCTGCGATGTTGTTGGTACAATCAAATAGCAGTCTGGCGGAGAACGGGATATGAGTACCCTTGGGAGTGATGATAATTGCCCCAATTCCATTGCCAAAAGCGTTTACTGCTCCATCAAAAATTAGGCCCCATCTTGATCCAGGCTCAGGACCTTCTTCAGGTAACGGTTCGTCACAATCTTTCATCTTCAAGTATAAGACATCTTCATCAGGAAAGTCAAACTTGAGAGATTGATATTCATTAATTGGTTGATGCGCCAAATGATCGGCGAGAATGCTTCCTTTGACCGCTTTTTGAGCACGGTACTCAATGTCATACTCAGATAACAGCATTTGCCATCGGGCAATCCTTCCTGTTAAGGCAGGCTTTTCAAAGACATACTTGATCGGATCCATTTTGGAGATTAACCAAGTAGTATTGTTGATCATGTACTGGCGGAGACGTTTTGAAGCCCAAGCCAAAGCACAACATGTTTTTTCGAGCATGGAGTAACGAGACTCACAGTCTGTGAATTTCTTACTCAGGTAATAGATGGCATGCTCCTTCTTACCGGTTTCATCTTGCTGTCCAAGCATACAGCCCATGGATTCTTCTAACACAGTAAGGTACATGATTAGTGGTCTTCCTTCAACTGGAGGAATCAATATGGGTGGTTCTAACAGGTACTCTTTGATACTGTCAAACGCTTTCTGGCAATCTTCAGTCCATACAACCCCTTGATCTTTGCGGAGAAGCTTGAAAATTGGCCCACAAGTAGCAGTCATCTGAGAGATAAATCTGGAGATATAGTTCAATCGTCCGAGAAATCCTCTTACTTGTTTTTCAGTCTTTGGTGCAGGCATCTCTTGAATAGCTCTGACTTTGTCGGGATCTACTTCGATACCTCTTTGGCTGACAATGAAACCTAAGAGTTTTCCAGATCTAACCCCAAAAGTACATTTGTTAGGATTCAAGCGAAGCTGATATTTCCTTAGTCGTTGAAACAACTTCAAAAGGTATTCAATATGTTCTTCTTCTGTGCTGGACTTGGCTATCATGTCGTCCACATAAACTTCAATTTCTTTATGCATCATGTCATGAAAGAGAGTAGTCATTGCCCTTTGGTAAGTTGCGCCTGCATTTTTTAATCCAAACGGCATCACTTTGTAGCAAAAGGTACCCCATGGGGTGATGAAAGATGTCTTCTCCATGTCTTCAGGAGCCATCTTGATCTGATTATAACCAGAGAACCCGTCCATGAAGGAAAAGACGTTGAATTTAGCGGTGTTATCAACCAACATGTCGATATGTGGTAATGGAAAGTCATCTTTGGGACTGGCCTTGTTCAAGTCACGGTAGTCAACACACATTCTGACTTTGCCATCTTTTTTCGGAACTGGCACTATGTTAGCCAACCATTGAGGATACTCAGAGGTGACAAGAAAACCTGCGTCGAGTTGCTTTTGAACTTCCACTTTGATCTTGTTAGCCATATCAGGGTGAGTCCTTCGCAATTTCTGCTTAACTGGCGGACATTCTGGCTTCAATGGCAAGTAATGCTGAACAATATTGGTATCCAACCCAGGCATGTCTTGGTAGGACCAGGCAAACACGTCAACATATTCTTTGAGAAGGTCTGTCAACTTACTCTTGATATCAGTATCAAGCAGCGATCCAATGGTCACTTCTTTTTTGTCTTCTTCAGAACCCAAGTTGATCTTTTCTAAAGGCTCTTTGTGAGGCAGAATGGCTCTTTCCTCGTGCTTAAGTAATCGAGAGATCTCGTCCGGGATCTCCTCTTCTTCCTCTTCTTCGGCTTCGAACACAGGAAACTCAAAGTTGGGAGAGGGCATAGGGTTATTGCATTCAATGGGTTTATCAATAGTAAATCTGCACATGTGATTTATATTTATTTCAGAAAATTTTATGAATGCAAGAGTGTATGCAGATTTTTTTTGAAAAAGTTTTTTTTTTTTATTTTTTTTGTTATTTTGGTTTTTTAGGATTACCATTTCCAGAAAAAAGCAAAAATAAAACATATAATGTAGGGAATTCAAAATGACACTTTATTTATGATTCATCTTTGAAACAAAACCCTAAACACAAACTCATTTGTCTTGGGCAGGACAAAGAGGGAACTTTTAAAACAAAGCCCTATACACAAAGTTATTTGGGCGGAACATTTAAAAGCAAAGCCCTATAAAACATCTCTCTGCTTTGGGCAAGGCAGGAGGTCAAAATAACAGCGAGGTGATTACTTTGAGCGGCGAACAACATTCGGAACGTCGACAGCCTTCCAGTAGCAACGAACTCCTCTGTGCATTATGTATTCAGGAAAAATCTCCCCAGAATTGTCTTCAGTATTGACATCGACTGCTGGTCGAGCAGGATTTGAAGGTCCTGGTTTGTCAACCTTGTTCTTCGTAGAGTTGAAACGGTCTTCTTCTTCTTCTTGAAGAGCATAAGACGAGTCACAATCTTCAGAATTTTCAGGATGTATTTCCCAGTCTTCAGGATGAAGAGACTCATTGTCAGCGACACTTTCTGAGTCAACTGCGGGACCATCTTCCCCTTCATCTTCAAAAATGGCATTTATGTGATGGTAACCATCTTTAGGATTGTTAACCTTGGCAGATGCATTGAAGCTGAAACCTTCAGTAATTTCAAGCTGCTGAGGGAATTGACAGGGCTGATAAACCTCCTCTGGTTGACTACCATATTCAAAGGAATCTCCCCATCCAGTTGGTTGGATATCCTCAATCGCAATCTTGTAACTTTCAGGTGCAGTATATTTCACCATATAATCAAATTTCCCACTTGGTTGTCCCAAGGTGTCCCAGATTTCTGCAGGAACAGGCTCAGTTTCTTTGCCTTTGGGTTTCTCTGACGGAGGATATGGTTCTTCCTGAGATATGTATCCCGAGTCATTGAGATAACATTTCCATCCTTCTTCACTATCGGAGAGACCTTCTTCGATACATTCTTCAATAAGGACATTAACCTCTTGAGGAATTGGGTTAAGGAATCCTCCACTAATGAATGTTTCTTTGATCGGACGAAGGGTTTCATCCTTCTTGGTGCAGTTTGAGAATGTTGGTGAACATCCGAGACCTGCTCTAGTTTCATTCTTGGTCGGGATCACAACTTGCCCCCAGCCAGTGGTAGTTCCATCCTTTACTACTTTCACTGCCTCTTTGTAAGAAGAGATTGATGCTTTCTTCTTGGAAGATTCGTCTTCTAAAGAGAGACCTTGGAACTGCGTTCCTTCCACATCATCAGCACTTATGAAAGAGAAATTGGATAAATGGCTCACCATCAAGGCTTGCTCTCCACTTATCGTTACCAATTTTCCATTTGTTACAAACTTTAACTTTTGGTGGAGCGTAGAAGTTACTGCCCCTGCTTAATGGATCCATGGTCGTCCTAACAGACAGCTATAAGCAGCTTGAATGTCCATGACCTGAAAGGTGATTTGAAATGTATGTGGACCAATTGTCATGGGAAGGTTGACTTCTCCGATAACAGATTTTCGCGATCCATCAAATGCTTTGACTACTACACCACTGAATTTCATAGGCATTCCTTGGTAAGACAAGCGAGCAAGAGTCGTCTTTGGCATCACATTCAAGGAAGATCCGGTGTCTACCAACACATTGGACAAAGAGTCTGACTGACAGTTCATAGAAATGTGCAAAGCAAGATTGTGATTTTTACCCTCCTCGGGGAGTTCTTCATCACAGAAGCTTAAATTGTTACAAGCTGTTATGTTGGCTATTATCCCATCAAAATGATCAACAGTCACATCATGATCCACAAAAGCTTGATCCAAAACTCTCATCAGGGCTTCCCTGTGGGCTTCTGAGTTTAAAAGCAATGAAAGTATTGAGATTTTTGAAGGAGTCTGCATAAGCTGATCCACAATCTTATACTCACTTCTTTTGATAAGCTTCAAAATTTCATCAAAATCAGGATTGACATTGGTTCCACTAGATTGACCAACATCAGTGTTCGTATTACTGACAGGAGTTTCCACAGAATTTCCTACTGGTGTAACAACAGGATTTTGTCCGGCTGCAGGAGCAACAGGCTGCTTCGGAGGTAGTGGAGTATACACACGTCCACTTCTTGTTACACGACTTACATCAGCAATGTTCACGACAGATGAAAGAGTAGGTAAAGGAACTTCTTGTCCATTCTTTATCATTGTAGCATTGTAGTTGTATGGAACTGCCTTGTCAGAGTCATAAGGAACAGGTCCAGGTAGACAAATGATCAAAGGAGCAACAGGAACCTTCGGCTTGTTGTAAGTAACTTCCATGCGCTCAGGCATGTTGAAATGAGGAACGATGACGTTAACTGTAGGCATTTCCGAGTTGATATCTGAGACTAAAAGCTCATGCGGATAACATCCTATCATGTTAACTTCATTTTCATCCCTATTTCTGTAGATCTCAATAGTACCATTATCTAGCAAAACTTGGAGATCTCTTCTCACAATCGAACACCCGTGAGGATCCACACAACATATTCTACAGGAACCGTATTGATGCTGGCGAAAATTCGGCCCTCGACAGAGAGTAGCGTGCATTTGTACCAAATCTGCTCTTGAGAAATTGATATTATAGACTCGGTATTGGCCAGGACATCCATATACCATGTTTACAACATGCCCTCCATGATTGGGCAGCGGATTTGCTTGCACATTAGGATTCAAATTTCTGAAAGAGAGGAGATTAGACCTAACCAACCTCTGAACTTCATATTTCAAAGCTATGCAATGCTCAAGATCATGGCCAGGTGCTCCTCGATGATAAGGGCATGAGACCTCAGCTTTGTACCACCATGGGAGTTTCTCAGGTACTGGTGGTGGTGCTTTAGTTTGAACAAGACCTCTTTCAATCAAAGCAGGGTACAATTCCGTGTAGGTCATTGGAATTGGATCAAACTGTGGAGCTCTTTGTACACGATTCTGATTATTGTTAAGCTGCTGAGCCTGTTGTCGAGGCTGTTGTTGCTGAAACTACGGAGTAAATCCCGGATTTGGTGTTGTGTTAACGACTGGTGCGATAGCAGCTACCTGTCGTTGACGATTGAAATTTCCTCTTGGCCTCCCTTGGGATACCATGTCAACACTTTGTTCTTTCTTCTTTGGGAAACCACTTCCGAACTTTTTGGTTCCACTCGAAGATCCACCTTCTTTAGTCAGACGTCCGGTTCGGACTCCTTCTTCTAGACGCATCCCCATGTTTACCATTTCGGTGAAATCACTTGGAGCACTAGCAATCATGCGTTCATAATAAAACGGACTGAGAGTATTCAAGAAGATCTTTGTCATCTCTTTCTCTTTTAATGGTGGATTAATCTGAGCAGCAGTTTCTCTCCATCATTGGGCATACTCTTTGAAAGCTTCATGATCTTTCTGAGCCATGGATCGGAACTGATCTCTGTCTGGAGCCATATCCGAGTTATACTTGTATTGTCGGACAAAGGCCTCACCTAGGTCATTGAATGTTCGAATATTAGTGCTATCCAAGCTTGTGTACCACTTCAGTGCGGCACCAGTCAAACTGTCTTGAAAGTAATGGATAAGCAACTGATGATTATCTGCATAAGTAGACATCTTTCTGGCATACATCACAAGATGACTTTGCGGACAAGAACTACCTTTGTACTTCTCAAAGTCAGGGACCTTGAATTTAGCAGGTATTTGTACACTGGGAACCAAACATAGCTCTTGGGCATTCTTTCCAAACAAATCTTTTCCACGGATAGCTTTAACTTCCAACTGCATCTTGTTAAACTGCTCTTGGAGATCTTCCACAAGGTTACGCTGATTTATGCTATCACCTTGATCATGATAAATCTCATTTCCATCGTAGGGAACAGTGTGAATCGTAGGGGTCGGAACTGTCATAGTGGGTTGAGAAAGTGCCATAGTGATTTGGGAAAAAGTTACCCCTGAATGTGGAATAAACGCCGAACCCTGTGCAGCAGGCGCTTCAGTTGTAGCTGTTTGAACCCCAGAGAAATTATGACGAAATCCTGTACCAAAACTGAAAGGCGGGCCCCAACCTTCTGGCATGGAGAAAGATGGAATACCGAATGCAACTGTAGAAACTGGAGTAGTGACTTCAGATGTTACTGTTGCTTGACTGTTAGGTGGCGGCGGCTGATTTTGTGCGGCCATCAAGGAGTCAACCAGAGTCGTGAGACTTCCCAACTTCTCCTGAAGAGTGGTCACTGTACCACGGAGCTCAATATTCTCTTGTTCAGAGTGTTCCATTACTCTTCTTCTATTTGAACGAGTATTGTATCTGTGATCTGATTGCGAGCGCGGTCGAGAAACTTTGAGACGCGACAGCTTGACGATCTAATGGAGAAAGATCCAAAAGATGAGACTCTATACAACAGACTCGATATGCAGAATGATGTATGTAAAAAGAAATTTATGATTTTTCCAAACATTTTTAGATTATTTTCTTGCAAACATTTGAACACAAACAAATCTTTTATTCATTCATTATTTTTTTTATTGCAATAATGGGAAATGTTACAACATTGGAGCGTAGCTCCTTACAAAAGCAAATGATAAATAAAAAAGCTAAACAATCCTAAGCATCTTCATCAGACGAAGAACCAAATGCATTGTGCAGCTTGAGCTTCATGATTTCTTTCCCATAGTGAGCTTTCAATTCGGCTTTTTCGGTCCTCAGTTTGTCAACAACCTTCTTCCAATCATCAGGAGTCGGAGCGTTGCTTGTCGAGCCTTCCAGATTTTTCTTGCTTTCTCTGATGTACCTCTTGATTGCAGCGTCTTTCTGGCGAATCTTCTCATCTTTACTCACGAGCCATCCATCTTGATAATAGAGAGTTTCTTCGTGATCTTTCACTCTTTTCTTCAACTTTCTATTTTCCACCTCAGTGCTACGAAACTTTTCTTCCCAAGCATCTTTTTCTGTTCTCATCTTAGCCAAAGTGTCTTGGTATTCCGCTATAGTGGGAATGTTGGGTCGTTGCGATACTGCAGGAAACATGGGTTTTTCATAAGCATAAGGCATTTGGAACTCCTTGGCTCTTCTCTTTACCCAGCAGGTGTAGGCGTCCATGGCAATGCAATTTCTTTCCTCGCCTTTTTCTTTCCATCGGACGTCGTACCAAGCTCTCATCATTCTTGCTTTCAACTTTTTAGGATTATCCCCTTCTCGGTAAAAGTATCCTTCCACTGAGGGACCAGCAGGTTTAACTGAATTTGAATACCCGAGTTGTCGTCGGGCCAGGACCGGATTGTAGTTAATTCCTCCTTGTGTGCCAATGAGGGGTACGTTGGCGAACTCTCCACAACTTTCAATGGTTTCTGTACCACAACGAGTCAAGGTATACCAATGAATATCATTATTAGTAAGAGACATAAGTCTTCGAGGCCAACGCAAACCTTCTCGGTTTTCTGTGAAAATAGGAGACTCAGGTAAGTGTGAAACAATCCATTTGAACAACAATGGTGCACAACAAACAATGATTCCACCGCCTTGGCGATTCCTATGATGAACAGAGAAATACATGTCACCAAGCAAAGTCGGAACAGGATTTCCAATCAGAAAGATCTTTATGGCATTGATATCAACAAAGTTCTCGACATTGGGAAACAGAACCAACCCATAGATGAGCAAGGCTAGTATAGCTTCAAAAGCTGTCATACTACCAGTTTCGATGAAATCAAAGGCTTTCTTTATCAGGAAGTGTGAGGTTAAACCCGGGAGGTTTCCTTTGGTAGTCCAATTACTCTCTACTTCAGACTTTTTCAAATGGGTACTTGCTGCAATGACGTGTGACTTAGGAATGGCTTCCAAACCATTGAAGGGTATTTTGTCAGACACAGGGATACCCAAAAGATTGGCATATTCTTCCAAGGTCGGTACCAACTGGTAGTCTGGAAAGGTAAAACACCGGTAGACGGGATCATAGAACTGAACCAGAGTTTTGAGAAGTCCTTCATCAACATGAGTGTTCAGGATAGGCAAAAGCTTTCCATAACTTTTCCTAAAATTAGAAGGATCTTGTACAGAAGATGCTAACTCTATCAGTCTTTCTACATCAGGCGCTTTGAAACCGTACTTTTTGGTATACCTTTTTTCCATAACTTAATCCTATAATGTTTGCAAAGAAAATTCTCTAAAATTTTTGGAAAAATCATGTTTTTTATGGAAAAAGATGGGTTTTTTCAATGAATGCATGGATGCATGGATGCCACATATTCAAACATGGTGAAACAAACATGGTAACGCAAACAGGGTAACGCGAACATGGTAACGCATACATGGTAACACAAACACGGTAACACAAACATGGTATACAAACATGGTAACGCAAACATGGTAACGCATAAGTTCAACGGTCCAGCGTCACGAGCATGAGGTCAGAGAACCAAAAATGGGATAGTTCTAGTTAATCACTTGCACAACATGTTCTACTGATACGTCAGAGTCTACATTTTTCTTTCGGATATTACCGGCCTTCCATAATTAAACTCATGAGCCAGTAATATTCTCAAGAAAAACTCGTCTGAGTGTGGTTCTCCGCATGACAACTAATCCAAGTCTTCACCTGAATAGTTTCTGCACCACAACCTAATAAGGCCAGGATGGGTTGGGGTTCTACGGCCAACTCAGCTTCTACAGTTCAATGAAAGTAATAATGTCTTTGCTACGAAACATGCTAAACATATATTACCAACAAGGAACCTCCACTGAGCGGAAGGATTCTCACGTGCGCCTGCACATGACTATACCCTCCACCTAATTTCTTATGTGTACTTAATCCGGGTTAGGATTTGTCCATAATGTATCACTTGTAACAGAACCACGCAAGTAACAGAACCAGAACCACATATATAACAAAAAATGAAATGAAAAATAAAGCAAATAGAATTAACCCTTCCTTTGGAAACAATAAAAAGATGGTCCCCAGTGAAGTCGCCATTTTTCTGTCGCGGGCGAAAAATCGTTTCGTTCCTCTTTTTTGTGGGATGAGACACCTGATGCCTTCTTTGGGCTCGAGTGCTCATAAAAAATGATTTTTCTTTGTTTCGACCAAACTTTTTATTATTTCCAAAGGAGGAAAAGGGAAAAAGCTGCAATAACCTAAAAGTGGGGGGAGAGATCTTGGGTAAGAGGGTTGGTTATACGAAGGGAAGGTATTAGCACCCAACGTATCTGTAGTACTCTACAGGGTTCTTTACTTTGTTTTTCATTCCATGTTGTTGAGAGGTTCTTGTGAAATAGGTGGGACCTAAGGTGTTTGTTTGATTATGCTCGCAAAGATCATCGCGATCCTCTGCATACATATCCCTTAGAGGGAATCAGAGCATCTGTAGCTCGGGGTCTACGGGTGCTAAGGTTTGAATGGTTTTTTTGTTTTGTTTTGCTCGCCAAGGATCGACCTTGTGCCTACGTATTCTCAAAGGGATGTTGAGAAAGTCAGAGCAATCGTAGTTCCCACTTATGCTAGTGGAAGCAAAGGAAAATAGACAAATGTCGTCTAAATGCTAGATGTATCTAATCTATATCATCACATACATCTGTTTGATTTTTGTTTGAAAATCTTTTCATTATAAGCCCGGGGCCATGCCACTTAGGGTGCTTAGAATGATAAAGATGTTTTTGTTGTTTAACCAGCCTTGTGGCAAAAGTTTCAATGAAGTCAGCCTTGTGACAAAAACTTTGATTAATCAGCCAGCCTTGTGGCAAAAGTTTCAATGAAGTCAGCCTTGTGACAAAAACTTTGATTAATCATCCAGTACGGTGGTAAAACAGTTTGATTGATTAGCCAGCCTTGTGGCAAAAAAGTTTGATTGATTGATTGATTGATTGTTTGTGATGATATAGAAGAGATACTCCTAGCATAGAGATGAAAAATGTCTAATCTCCTAGGGTTTTTTGATTTGGATATTTGGGATGCTTATAAGAAGCCCGTGGGTCCTTGTACGAAGCCCAAGAGGAGGCTATCTGAGGGTCCTTGCATTGTAAGCCCAAGAGGAGGCTATGGGAGGGACAATCCAGGGTCCTTGCATTGTAAGCCCAAGAGGAGGCTATGGGAGGGTCACTCGTTTGTACAAAGCCCAAGGGGAGGCATGGTATAGTTGGTTTGAGCTCTTAGAGCGATTTCACCGGGAAACCATACTCTATGTCCTAACCTAAACTAGTGGAGATTCTTTGCACGAAGCCCAATAGGAGGCTATGGGGAACCTAGTGTTGTACTAAGTTGAACAAGTATATAACACCATCACACATATGAACAAGTACAAACAAATATGCACAAGTACATGAACAAATATGAACAGTTATATGAACAGTTATATATGACAAAGTGTGTGTATATAATGGAGTTTATGAAGGAAATATACCTGTAAGCATGATCCATTTGTATACACAGGGCTCGGGACTCACACTCGGGGAGAGGTCCACTTGAATTTATTCAAAGCTATGTAAACAGGTATTTACAAAGGGGCTTGGGACTTATACCTACATGGAGGCCCATGGTATTTTTGGGAAGATTTAAAGAAAACCTTCATTTTTGGTTTGTTATTCAAAGTTAAAAATCAAACTGATCGAGATATGTACAAAAGGCGTACAATGAAATACCTAATTTCATGTACTAGAGTGGGTATGTACAAAAGGGGCTTGGGACTTATACCTACATGGAGGCCCATGGTATATTGAAAAGTTTTGAAGTTTCTTTGAAGTTTGGTTGTTTTGAAAATGATTTGAAAATTGTTTGAAAAAGTTTTGTTTTGAAGAAGTTTTATTGTTTAAAAAAAAACTGTACAAAAAGAAAAGAAATGGGACTTACACTCTCTAATATTCGAGAGGCCCCTGTTTTATTTTCATAAAACAGGGTGGATGGTTTTGAAAATCAATTGATCAATTAAAAAGATTTAATCAATAGTTTTCTTGGAAAATCAAAAGAAAATGGTTTATCGTTCTTGAAAAGAATCGCGATCGATGATTTGAATTTTGAAAGAAGTTAATTTAATCAAGATAAACAAAAAGATTGTCTTAAATTGACACTTAGATGATTAAGGTTTGCTCAAAAAATATTTACAAGTGATTAAATTTGAGAAATCAAGTGAAAAACAATATTAAAAAGTATTAAAAAACACTTAAAATATGTTATTTTAAACTTAATTAAAAATGTATTAAACAAATATATTTTTGTGATTTTTTTTTGATATTCATAAAATACATATATAAAATAATAAGTGTGTAAAAAATGAATAAAAAATGAGTTAATTTGATTGGTTAAATTAATGGTTGAAGTTGTGAAGAAAATGAAGAGAAATGGTGATAAAAAAGAAGGGTTTGGTCCCATAGGGACTTGAACTCGTGACCCTAAGGTCACTAGTCAAAACAAAAGCCAACTGAGCCACGCTTGTGGCTTGTAATATACACGCGTTGAATTAATTATATTTTAAATCAATTTCCAGAAATCCTTTGAACCAAAAACGCGCCAAGAACAACCCTCCAACTGAAATTTGAAAATCTCTAAAACTGTGTTGTTTTGATCAAGCAAAGGGTCTATCTCACTCGGTTTTTCACAAGGAACATGATGGTGATCTCAGAATTCATTTATTTTTGCTCTAAAGGGATCAATTTTCGCATGAACATGAAGAACCCTAGAACTGAAATTCAATGTGAAATCGTGTATGTGCAAGTTATGATGCAATTGATTGAGGGTTAATGATCCTCATAGGTGCAGAAACAAGATGGTATGCTCATATTTCATTTATGATGCGTGGAAGTATGAATTTGAAGTTCATGAGCACTTACCTCAAAAACGGCCAAACTGAGAATTGGATTTTGATCTGGAGGTGTTACAGATGCTTTGTATCAATCTGAATAGCTTCTATGATGATTATGGAAGGTGTCTGGATGTCTGGAACAAGTTGAATTCATCTGAGCATGGCCATGGCACCCGATCTGCAGTTGCTTCAAGTATGAATCGAATTTGAAGATGGAGATGTTTCAGATCATATGTGAGTGTTTGGATAGTTCATATGTGATATATATGAGGTGTTGGAAGTGTTAGTTTGGACAGAAATGATCTTGAATGGATTTTGGCATGATAAGGCCATGGTTATGCATATTTGAGAAGTGAGGTAGTGATTTTGAGCTTGAGGTGTTTTTGGGGTGTATGAGTGGTTCAAACAAGTTTCAAATGATGTTTATGAGTTGTGGGAAGCATCACTTTGTTCAGAACTTGCAAGGTTTGGAGGTTGAGTTTTCTACCTCACTTTGAAACACATGACTTGTAATTCAAGAAAGAAGAGAGAAAACCTATAATTGTGAGGTTTTGGTGTGAATTGAAGAGTGATTTGCACCTCTATTTATAGGCCAAACATTCTGAACTCAGAGCTTTGCAACTTGCTTCTTCTTTGGTGATTTGGCACTTAAAGGATAGAAAGGAATCTTACCATTAAATGCATATGGTTAAAGTTACTAAACCATGGTTAAAATTGGCTATGCTTCTTATCTCTTTCCCATCTGTCTCAAATCAGAAAATATCTTCCAATTATTGCCTCTATGTATCATTACTTGGTCCATTTGGCAATTTGGCTCATAACTTTGGCAAAATGACTTGAAATTTCAAGTGAAAAGTTCACTAATGGCAAAATTCAAAACCATAGCTACACTTCATATTTTTTCATGCTCTTGGACATTTTGGAAAGCTCATGTTATGTACTTCAAAACCCTAGTTGAAAGTTTCTTCAAGACCTTTAAGGAAATGGGTGAAAAAGATCCATGAACTTTGAAGGAAATGAAGTTTTAAGTGAAATTTTCATAAGATACCAACTTTGAAGCTCCATATCTCTTAAATGGTTGATCTTATGGAAAAAATTTATATGTGTCAAAGTTGTTTATTGGATCAAAATCTACAACTTTCATGTTGGAAGTTTTTTTCAGTTTGTAGGTGAAATTTTGAGTTATTCCCCTCCAAAGTTTGGAAAAAACCATGAAAAACACTTAGAAAAAATTTCTAAGTATGAAAGTCAAACTTTTGACTTTTTGATTCTTGATTGATTTTCTTGATTTTTCTTGATCAAATGACTTCTCATATTATATATTAATGATTTAAAACTTCAAAAGTCATGGTTGACCAAAATTCCCCAAAAGTCAATGGTGATCTTGCACAGTTGACTTTTTCAGACGAATCGCGTTTCTGGAGATTTCAAATGAAACAGGCTATCCTCACCAAATGAATGGTATGAATGGATCACATTGAGGCATTAGAGGATATTGAGCCATGGTTTGAGTTGTGGCACCATGTCCTGATTAAAAAGTCAGTTGTTCAGTGCATTAGGTCAAAAAACCCTAGTTGTCGACCTGATGAAATTGATGACTGTGGACCTTGAATTGAGATGCAATTTCCATGGGATATGGTCATAGGGATTATTTGAGGATGATTGAAACCTTTGATTGACTTCCTGGGGGTTTTTAGGGTTTCCCAAATGTGATCCCTGATTTTAGTCCCTGATAGTTCAAAATCCTGATCTGAGGATTTGTCTGATCAATCTTTGTGTAGGAGATGTCTTGAGTCAATGGATTAGGTCAAAATGAGGTACTTGGGGTCTTGAGGTCATGTCCCAAGTTATTAGATCAAATTCTGAGCAAAAGTCAGGAGTATGCTAGCTTCAGTCAAAACCCTAATCTGGTTGATTCAGAGCCTTTGAGCTTGTTGAAAATGAATCTCTGAGGACCAAATGTTAATTGTTGATGAAGATGGTTCCTTTGAGATGAAGGGAGAACAAAACCCTAGTTGATTGTTACTTGTACTGATGAGTGATTTCTTGATTAAACCCTGCTGAGTCACAAGTAGCAAACACGAGCTATGCAATTTGTTAGAGATGCAAATGATGCATATGCAATGATATGAGGTGGTATCTTAGGTCAAAAATTGGGGTATGACAGTGATCTTGCATATATTTGGTGTTGGTGGAATTTTCAAAATTGAAGTTCATCTCTGTCGGGAGAGTTGGGTCGAAGACTTCGCCCAAAGGCGAAAGTCCTGTGATAGCAGCCACGTCGAAAAGAGTGGGAGTCATCATCCCACAAGGAAAGTGAAAGGTGTTTGTCGAACCTTCCCAGAAAAATATTGAAGCAAGCATCATAGAGGAATTAACCCTATGACCGTTCCTGGTTAATTGAATGGCGTCGAAGATGCCCAACTCTTCCTACCTTTGTTGTTTCTTCGCCTGAACTTTGTTTAGCCAGGCCAAAAAATCTTTGTTGCCAGGAGAAGGAATCGAACGAAAGAGTCTCACTAAAGGATCCATGAACTTCAGGTCGAGATGGCGTTGTTTTTCAAACGCTACTGGCATGGTAATGTTGAATGAAGGAAAGAAATCTATCACCTATCTTGGGTGAGAACGAAGATCTGGAAGAGGACCTGAGAAAGTCATTAACTTATCAGTGATCTAGAAATGAATCATCATTTGATTTTTCCAAATAATGGCTTTAGCTTCTGTGACGTTCGGTTGAGGGACAAAATCTAACCCTTTTTCTTCTTCTTCACGAGAAATAATGGCTGCTAAAGGGTTAGAACCTGTGTCGTAAACAGTGTTGTTTATGGTGGTTGCGGCCATTGTTGAGTTTGAAAGAGAGAGCAGAAACATAAATGCTTGAGGGTTTTGGAAAGAAGAAGCATTTTGAAGAATAGAAAATGTGAAGAAGAAATGAAGAAAAGGAGAGACTGTATATATAGTATGTATAATGACGTCACAAAAAGAAGTTGGTAAATCAAGGGTCATGTCAGAGTGCCTTGGAAACTGCCACAAGAAAGTGGGGAGCAGTTAATAGCCCACTACCTAGTCTTTAGGTAATAATTAGCGCTTGGGAATTCGTAATGTAATCATGGCATTAATAAGGTTAGGAAAGTCGAAACCTAAAAGAAAGCAAAACGTCATCTTTCTCCTTGCAGTATCAGTCGAAAGAAGACGTTTGGGGGGAAATTTGTTACCCTAAGATTCTCGACATACTAGAAATGGCAATTGGTTGTTTTAAATATGAGAAGAGGGATCAAATATTCTCTCAGTCGAAACAGTTCGACTAAGAGTGTGTTTCAGTCGAGACCGTTCGACTAAAGGTTTATAATTGCCATGGCCGATCGACTAAGAGATGCAAATGACTTAGGCGCTTTATCAAGCTTGAGGTCAAGGTCGAAAGAGGGCAGAAGTTGGAGATGACGGTTTTTCAGCAGTTCCCCAAGGGACACGTGGAGCGTTCACAGTCGGAGATGTTGCATGTAGTGGACGCGTGTCGGCTAGTGATTAGTCGACCGTTAGTAGTAGTTATTTTGTTTTACTATTTAAGCAAGTTTCAGATGGATAGTTAGGGGTCCGCATTTTTACATAACACAAGCAAACTCAATCTCTGTGCAAAATGAGTGACGAGTACAACTTTGGAATGTACGCATGCGTAACAAGTTAATTTTATGCAATCATTTACATTATGCTTTATTGTCAGTGCATATTTACTGCATTTTATCGTCTTCATTTACTTTAAATCCTTAAATTTCAGTGTGTTCTTTTACTTTAAAGTTATTACTGCATTTAATACAAATTAGATCCACAAAAACAATAAAGAAAAGCAATTAGTCCTGGAATATTCTAGTTGAATCCGCAAAAGTAACCTTTAAAAAGGAAACTAGCGATTGTTTACCATATTTCTGGGTAAACAATTACCTCCTCAAAAAATCCGTGGGCCCTAAAATCCTTTGGGCCTACTTGGTCCAAATTGGTGCCTATCCCTGGATGTGACCCGGTGGCCAACTCCCTCGTAGTTGAATTGTTCATTATCATCCCTAATTCCAAATGTAAGCCCTCGATAAGATCATCCACACCATTCTCTGTCATCAGTTTATTCATATTGTTTCTACTCTTCACACATGCCTTCCTTTTGACTCTCTCTTTTATTATTCCATGTGATGCAATATTCAAACTACCCTTGTGGCTCTTTGTCCTTTTTTCTAGTAGCATTAATTTCTTTTCCCACACGTTGTTCTCTTTTTGCTTCATTTAATTATCCCATATTTTCCCTCCCATCATTCTCGTTATGAAATTTAAATTTTCCATTTCTCCTTTCAATGCTAGAAACATGCTTATGATTGCCTTAATTAGCGGTTTCCACATTAAACACATTAAACTAGAACCCTTGATTGGCATTTTGTCATTAAATGTATCATTGAGCATCGTCACATTTATTCGTCTCGTTGTTCACCCCCCGTCTCCATGGCTTAGCAATTATTTTTTCTTCCATCTCTTAACAGTATGAATTTTGAACACTCATACTCTCCGAATTTCTTTTCTGCAATCTTTAATTCCTCCAGTTCCGTCATCCTACCCTAAAACAATATGAGAATGGTCTAGTATTTCATCCCTTGGATTGGAGTTTTTCCAATCACCATATTCTTGTATATAATGTTCCACGTGTTGTTAACCTTATATGTCTTTCCTTGTTTCAGAGAAATAATTTGCAAAGAAAAGGAGAAAAAATATTCCCTTCCTTTGACTTTATTTGTGCTCCTATCTTTGAGATCTTCTTCTTAATTTAGATTCTTTTGGTTTGCAGTCATAAACCCTAGTAGAGGACAACTCAGGGTTCTTTTTTATTTTTGTAATTAGTTTTGTGTAAGAGTAATTTGCAAAATAAAGAGTTTTAGAAAAAAATAGGTCGCTAGACAAGGAAAGACTATGAGACAACTCCTCCAAGCTAAAAGTCATCACTAAATATCGACTATCGATATACCAGACCATTGTCTTGACGTCCCTCATATTTCTTTTAACATAAGTAGCTTTATCAAAGCCACTAACATACTCTCGAATCTGCAATATGTAATCCTTCTCAATCTCAGTCAGATTTACCTAACTATGCAACAAATTCATCTAGGGTTTCTAAAATGTGTACCATGTAACGCCCTAGACTGCTTTCGGGATGATCGACTGACCCCACAAACCAACACGAGTCTTTCCAGCATGCTTTGACCTCACTCGCACACTTTCTGGGAAACTTACCAGAAGGTCACCCATCCCTAAATTACTCCAAGTCAAGCACGCTTAACTGTGGAGTTCTTATGGAACGGGCTACTGAAAAGAAGATGCATCTTGTTGGTATTGGTAGTACCCATCAATCCTTATAAACTTTTCTTCAATCATGCAGTCCCATACCTGCACGACCTTAAGATTCCCTCTCATTCCGATGTGGCAACCACCCTTGCTCTCTTCGGCCTCAGATGTTCCATGCGGTACAAGCACCCCTCGCCTTCTTGGGCCTTGGGTGTTTCATACCACTCCCTCATTGAGGAAAACACATTTTAAAATGAGGTACGGTAGAATCAATTGGTACATAATGACTTTCCTTAGATATATTTAAGCAAATATTTTTTAAGGATTTCTTTCACTCCCGCGCTTTTTAATTTTGATTATGAACACAATTTTTAATAAGGATGTGTCTATTCAACCCCACTTTATAGTCCATTCTATGTCCATATTCAAAACCAAAACCATATCAAATTAAAAATCTTAAACATTGCTAAATTAAATAAAAGTTTTAATCAAATAAAAAAAAACATCATTATGAAATTAAGTTTCAAAATTCTTTCAAATCTCATTTGAATTAATCGTTAAAGAAATATTTATTTCAAAGCTTTAATGTTCACCGATCAACATAGTTCTCCCAATAACACAACATAATTGTAAAATGAAGTAAAAATGTGGATTTTGATACAAGTAGTTTACCTTCTTAATTTCACTTCCATCAAAAGCTATACAAATCTATTTTAAATTGAGGTTTTGCTACAATCATTAGTGGCTCATCAAGAAACATTACATCTTTAGACTCGGCAAGATTGTTTTTTGACATATTGGGATGTGCACTACAAGTGAAGCCATGGAGCAACCTAGCTAATAAAAGAATAGTCATTGTAGTTCAAGCATGACACCAGGGCAACCACGCCTTCCTGTACTGAAAAATATAAACTTCAAATTTGGCTCTGTCAAAGATATATCAGACTTATCATTCTTAAGATGGCGTTCTGGTTGAAATTTGTAAGGTTTAGTCCAAACTTTTGGGTTTATTCCAACGCCCGTTCTTCCAAACAATACATGGCTACCCTTTGGTATTAAGAAATTTCCAACTATTGTATCATTCATAGAGACATGGGGAACACTGAAAGGTGTTACGAGATGGAGGCGAAATGCTTCTCTTGCACAAGCCTTCAAGAATTTGAGTTTAGGAATATCGAATTCTTGGACCAACCTATCTTTTCCAACTATATTGTCCAATTCTTCTATAGCTTTTTCTAATAAATCGAGTTGACTTAACATTTCAGCCAATATCAATTCAACTGCGTTTGATGGATTATCTATCATTGCCATCATCAATTCCTACATAGAAGTTTAAATAACATATATTATTAAATTAATTTATAGTTATTAAGCAGATATCCAATATAATCTCAGAATTTAAATAATCTAAATTTTTTTTGCGTTATATATATATATATATATATATATATATATATATATATATATATATATATATATATATATATATATATATATATATATATATATATATATATATTGTTAATTACAAAAATATACTATTTAAATATTATATGATGCTTTTTATAATCATAGTTAAGAAAATCTTAAACACAATTTTATTTTTCAAATAGTCTACTGTTTGAATTTCAATTTTTAAAGATAAATAAATAGAATATCAACTGAACTGATTTAACAGAACTAACCACATAATATTATAAAAATAAAAGATAGTAATAAATAAGTTATGGGAAAAGAATGAGAAAGATAAAAGAGAGTAAATTAAGTCTTGCAATAATTTGAGCCTTGATTTCCTTATTTGTCAATAAAGGATTATTATTGACATCTTTTAATGAAATCAAAACACCTAGCAAGTCCTCTTCAACATTCTTTGATCCATCATTCCATTGTTTGATCCTCTCTTCAATAACAGAATCATGATACTTGTTCATTATCTTCATCGCATTATTTACCTTTCCCTTATGTCCATCTAAATCAAGTAACCCCAACCATGGGATATAATCAGATGCAGAAAAAGCATAAACATGTTTAAGCAAAGCAAAAGCAGCATCAACATGTTCTATTTCTTCAAGACCAGGCCCTCCATTATTCATACCATTTCCAAAGTATCTTGTATTAAAAAACATTTTCCTATACACATTTCCACAATAATGTTGTGTTGCAATCCTAACATTCACAAGGTCACCATTGTTGCATTTGTTGTACACGTAAAACATAAGATTATCGGCTTCTTCATTTCTTTTGTCTCGAAGCCATTGATGCCTGAAAGGAGAGAACAAATCTTTAGCAATGATTTTCTTCAGCATCATGCTTTCTCAAGAATTCACGAGCAATGGTTGGACATGTAACAGGGATAACATGGACATTTCCTAGGCGAATACATGCAATTTCAGTGTTGAATTCTTCCATAGTTTTGTGTATCCACTCAGTTGGAGAATTGCTTGAAGCAATTCAGGAAGATTGCCAACTATAGGCCATGGTCTGGGACCTGGTGGCAATTTTGGTTTTCTTAACTTTATATTCATCGAGTGATGATATCTTATAGATTTAATAATCATAAAGGCAAATAATAATAACAGGGAAAGGAGGTCAAAAGTAGGATTGTAACTCATCATAGCTTGGAAAAAGATTTTCAAGCAAAAACTATGATAAGGTAAACTTTAAATGTGTTGAGCTAAGTCACCTTAAGAAGTTGAAGTCCTATTTATAATATGGAAAATAGAAATGGACACAAATCTAAACATCAACGCGGTATTCTAATATGAAGGAAACATAATTTGTACGAAGGGCCACTTTCCATTAAGGGGGAACCATAGGCGCCAACCCAAGGATTAGGTGTATTAGACCCTTGTTTTAGGCATCATCCCACAAGATTTTTTAAAAACTAAATTTGGAGCACACACTAAATATTTAATGAACATTACTAAATGAACATTCATTGTTAATTGAAAATATAATATTTTATTCATTTCTTTTAGGGATCATGTTTGAATCTTGTGGCCGTAATAAATCAATATTTTTCATCTTTTTTATTAGATCGAGTTAATGATTTTTTTGTTTTGTTTTTTAAGAAAAACGTTGTTATTTTTTAATGAGTACAATGATCTTCCATACTAAATATATAGTAATTTCAAAACATAAATTGTTATTAAGTAGAAGTAATATTTATCTATATAATCATAATACCAACTTAATATTTAGTTTTAAGATTAAATATACTTTTAACTTTTATTATTTTTAATAATTATCTTATATAAAATTAAAACATTAATATTCTATACAAACTTAAATTATTTTTTATTCATAATTTTAATATAAATAAATAGTTATAAAATTTATAATTCAGACCGTTTTAATTTTAATTTGATAAATTTTGATTTTTCTCGTGCTACTCATACTTATATAAGAAAATTCAAAAATAAATTAACTCCTTAGAGATTTTAGTAGGGAAGATTTCAAAAATAAATTTTAAAAATTTGAAAAACAAATTTGATTTCTGAAGTCATTTATTTAAGGAATAATTCAGCTTTGATAAAAAAATACATAAATATTTAACTGATTTCTTTAACATTAGATTTACATCAAATTTTGGATACATAAATATTTAACTGATTTCTTTAACATTAGTTTTACATCAAATTTTGGGGAAAAAATTGTAAAAATAACTTAGAATAACTCCTATGATGATGGAAAAGAACTCGGTTTAATGACTTTCTTAGGTCTCAGCATTTTGTTGAGTAGGCATTGTTGAGTAGGAATTGTGGCCAACTCCCTTGTAGTTGGATTGTTCATTATCATCCCTAATTCCAAATGTAAGCCCTTGATAAGATCATCCTCACCATTCTCTGTCATCAGTTTATTCAAATTGTTTCTATTCTTCACACGTGCCTCCCTTTTGACTCTCTCTTTTATTATTCCATGTGATGCAATATTCAAACTACCATTGTGGCTCTTTGTCCTTTTTTTTATAGTAGCATTAATTTTCTTTCCCACGCGTTGCTCTCTTATTTCTCCATTTAATTCTCCCATATTTTCCCTCCTATCATTCTCGTTATGAAAACAAAATTTTCCATTTCTCCTATCAATGCTAGAAACATGCTCATGATTGCCTCAATTAGCGGTTTCCACATTAAACACATTAAACCTTGAACCCTTGATCGGCGCTTTGTCATTAAATATACTATTGAGCTTCGTTGATCACATCTATTTGTCTCGTTGTTCACCCCTCCTCTCCATGGCTTAGCGATTATTTTTTCTTCCATCTTTGACAGTATGAATTTTGGACAATCATACTCTCCGAATTTCTTTTCTGCAATCCTCCAGCTCCATCATCCAAACCTAAAACAATATGAGAATGGTCTAGTGTTTCATCCCTTGGATGGGAGGTTTCGCCAATCAGCATATTCTTGTATATAATGTTCCACGTGTTGCTAACCTCATGTCTTTCCTTTGCTTCGGAGATATAATTTGCAAAGAAAAGCAGAAAAAATATTCCTTTCCTTTGACTTTTTTTTGTGCTCCTATCTTTGAGATATTCTTCTTAATTTAGATTCTTTTGGTTTGTAGTCATAAATCCTAGCAGAGGACAACTTAGGGTTCTTTTTTATTTTTATAATTAGTTGCGTGTATAAGTATTTTGCAAATAAAGAGATTTAGAAAAAAATAGGTCGTTAGACAAATAAAGAATGTCAGACAATTCCTCCAAGCTAAAAGTCATCACTAAATATCGACTATCTAAATACCAGACCATTGTCTTGACGTCCCTCTTCTTTCTTTCAACAAAAGTAGCTTTATCAAAGCTAGTAACATACTCTCGAATATGCAATACGTAATCCTTCTCAATCTCAGTCAGATTTTCCTAACTATGCAACAAATTCGTCTAGGTTATCTAAAATGTACCACTTCCTCATTGAGGAAAACACATTTTAAAATGAGGATAAGAAGAACCACGTGGTGCATCACGACTTCCCTTGGATATATTTAAGTGAGCCTCATCGGGTCGTGCAATCAAATATTTTTGGAAGATTTCTTCCACTCCCGTGCTTTTTGATTCTGATTATGAACACAAATTTTAATAGGGATATGTCTATTCAACCCCTCTTTCTAGTTCATTCTATGTCCATATTCAAAACCACAACCATGTCACTTATAATTCTCATAATGCTAGGAAATACTTTTTCAAAACTAAAAAGTGTATTAAATTTATTAATTTCACAAAAAAAATTGTAATTAAATTGTAATATCTTTTGAGTTAATACCGCAATATTTACAAACTTAGTTATCAAATTAAAAATCTTAAAAATTGCTAAATTAAATAAAAGTTTTTTATCAAATCCAAAAAAAAAATTATCATTAAGAAAACAAGTTTCAAATTTCATTTAATTCTCATTTTAATTAATCATAAAATAAATATTATTTCAAGGCTTTAATATATACGGATCAACATAGTTCTCGCAATAAGACAATATAATTGTAAAATTAAGTAAAACATGTGGATTTGCTAGAAATGCTTTAGCTTCTTAATTCCACTTCAATCAACAGGTATACAAATTTATGTTTAATCGAGGTTTTGCTACAATCATTAGTGGCTCATCAAGAAACATAACACCTTTAGCCTCGGCAAGATTGAATTTTGATATATTGGGATAAGCGCTCCAAGTGAAGCCATGAAGCATTCTAGCTAGTAAAAGAATTGTCATTGTGGTACCTAGGATGACACCAGGGCAGCCACGCCTTCCTGCACTAAAAGATATAAACTTCAAATTTGGCTCGGTCAAAGATATATCAGACTTATCATTCTTAAGATGGCGTTCTGGTTGAAATTTGTAAGGTTCAGTCCAAACTTTTGGGTTTATTCCAACGCCCGTTCTTCCAAACAATACATGGCTACCCTTTGGTATTAAGAAATTTCCAACTATTGTATCATTCATAGAGACATGGGGAACACTGAAAGGTGTTACGGGATGGAGGCGAAATGCTTCTCTTGCACAAGCCTTCAAGAATTTGAGTTTAGGAATATCGAATTCTTGGACCAACCTATCTTTTCCAACTATATTGTCCAATTCTTCTATAGCTTTTTCTAATAAATCGGGTTGATTTAACATTTCAGCCAATATCAATTCAACTGCGTTTGATGGATTATCTATCATTGCCATCATCAATTCCTACATAGAAGTTTAAATAACATATATTATTAAATTAATTTATAGTTATTAAGAAGATATCCAATATAATCTCAGAATTTAAATAATCTAAATTTTTTTTTGCGTTATATATATATATATATATATATATATATATATATATATATATATATATATATATATATATATATATATATATATATATATATATATATATTGTTAATTACAAAAATATACTATTTAAATATTATATGATGCTTTTTATTATCATAGTTAAGAAAATCTTAAACACAATTTTATTTTTCAAATAGTCTACTGTTTGAATTTCAATTTTTAAAGATAAATAAATAGAATATCAACTAAACTGATTTAACAGAACTAACCACGTAATATTATAAAAATAAAAGATAGTAATAAATAAGTTATGGGAAAAGAATGAGAAAGATAAAAGAGAGTAAATTAAGTCTTACAATAATTTGAGCCTTGATTTCCTTAGTTGTCAATAAAGGATTATTATTGACATCTTTTAATGAAATCATAACATCTAGCAAGTCCTCTTCAACATTCTTTGATCCATCATTCCATTGTTTGATCCTCTCTTCAATGAGACAATCATGATACTTGTTCATTATCTTCATTGCATTATTTACCTTTCCCTTATGTCCTTCTAAATCAAGTAACCCCAACCATGGGATATAATCAGATGCAGAAAAAGCATAAACATGTTTAAGCAAAGCAAAAGCAGCATCAACATGTTCTATTTCTTCAAGACCAGGCCCTCCATTATTCATACCATTTCCAAAGTATCTTGTATTAAAAAACATTTTTCTAAAAACATTACCACAATAATGTTGTGTTGCAATCCTAACATTCACAAGTTCACCATTGTTGCATTTGTTGTACACGTAAAACATAAGATTATCGGCTTCTTCATTTCTTTTGTCTTGAAGCCATTGATGCCTGAAAGGAGAGAGCAAATCATTAGCAATGATTTTCTTCATCTTCCTCCATTGTTCCCCAAAGGGTACAAGGGCTGAAGTCAAGTAGCCATTGGAGATGATATCACTGGCTACGGTGAGTGGTCTTGATGCAAAATCAGCATCATGCTTTCTCAAGAATTCACGAGCAATGGTGGGACAAGTAACAGGGATAACATGGACATTTCCTAGGCGAATACATGCAATTTCAGTGTTGAGTTCTTCCATAGTTTTGTGTATCCACTCAGATGGAGATTTGCTTGCAAGCATTTCAGGAAGATTGCCAACTATAGGCCATGGTTTGGGACCTGGTGGCAATTTTGGTTTTCTTAACTTCATATTCATCGAGTGATGATATCTTATAGATTTAATAATCATAAAGGCAAATAATAATAACAGGGAAAGGAGGTCAAAAGTAGGATTGTAACTCATCATATCTTGGAAAAAGATTTTCAAGCAAAAACAATGATAAGGTAAACTTTAAGTTTGTTGAGCTAAGTCACCTTAAGAAGTTGAAGTCCTATTTATAATATGGAAAATAGAAATGGACAAAAATCTAAACATCAACGCGGTATTCTAATATGGGGGGAAACATAATTTCCATTAAGGGAGAACCAAAGGCCAACCCAAGGATAAGGTGTGTTAGACCCTTGTTTTAGGCATCATCAAAAAAATATTTTTTAAAAAGTAAATTTGGAGCACACACTAAATATTTGATGAATATTACTAAATGAATATTCATTGTTAGTTGAAAATATAATATTTTATTCATTTTTTTAGGGGATCGTGTTTGAAAATTGTGGCCATAATAAATCAATATTTTTCATTTTTTGTTATTAGAGTTAATGATTTTTTGTTTTGTTTTTTTAAGAAAAACATTGTTATTTTTTAATGAGTAGACTGATCTTCCATACTAATTATATAGTAATATCAAAACATAAATTGTTATTAAGTAGAAGTAATATTTATCTATATAATCATAATACCAACTAAATATTTAGTTTTGAGATTAAATATACTTTTAATTTTGATCATTTTTAATAATTACTTTATATAAAATTAAAACATTAATATTCTATACAAACATAAATTATTTTTTATTCATAATTTTAATATAAAAAATAGTTATAAATTTTATTATTCAAAAAGTTTTAATTTTAATTTGATAAATTTTAATTTTTCTCGTGCTACTCTTATATAAAAAAAATTCAAAAAAAAATTAACTACTTAGAGATTTTAGTAGGGAAGATTTCAAAAATAAATTTTAAAAATTTCAAAAACAAATTTGATTTCTGAAGTCATTTATTTAAGGAATAATTCAGCTTTGATAAAAAAATACATAAATATTTAACTGATTACTTTAACATTAGTTTTACATCAAATTTTGGGAAAAAGTTGTAAAAATAACTTAGAATATCTCCTATGATGATGGAAAAGAACTCGGTTTAATGACTTTCTTAGGTCTCAGCATTTTGTTGAGTAGGCATTGTGGGAGATGTTCCTTTCGAAATGTCGGTAACTACGGGGTGACATGCATGCATGTGATACCAAATTAAAATAAAAACACTTTTATTTTTCTTACAAATTGTACACCCTTGGTTTTATTATAAATTTCAATTTTGTAACTAAATATTTCATAAATATTTAATTATCAAATTATAATGGATCTAATTATTTTACTAATTATTATTGTCCCTTCCTATATGAATTTTTATTTATTTATAAATAATTAAGTTATGGTCGTCATCGGTCTTGAAATCGGTCGCTTGATGATTTTTATTTGATTAATTTGGAGAATCTCTATACTCATCTGTTGGATCTCTCACATTATGCGAGTTGTCAAAACTGTCTTTTTTTTTCGTAGATATACCTCCAGAAGTATTTTTTTTTTTAAAAAAAATTAGTTTTTTCTGTAAGTGCATTTGCGGAAGCGTTAAAACATAATAAAATTTATGATTTTCCCAATTACTTGAGAAAATTCTAAATTAATTAAGTTTATGAAATCTTCGTAGGTACATCTACGTAAGGATTTGAAAATAGAGTGTTCCGTAAATGTATCTACGGAATATTCTATTATATTTTCAAATCAACTACATTTCACTCTTAAACTCCAATTTTTTGAACAAAAATGAAACATCAAATTATAGTAAATCAAAATAATTGAAAAACCTTAATTGCACTATTTTATTTACTTTAATTGGATGTTCCATTTTTGTTATAAAAATTGAGTTTTGGAGTGAAAAGTAATTGATTTAAAATTTAACAGAATATTCTGTAGGTATATCTATGGAACACTTCTTGTAATTGGGTTGGTGTATCCCTAGTACATCTATTCTTAATACAAAAAGTGCTTATGAAAAAAAAGCTATGGAACCCTTTATTTGCAAAACCCTTCGTAGATTTAACTACGGAATATTTTATTTAATTTGAGATTTTTCCAGAATTTCACAGTGCTTTAACGCTATCATAGATCTACATACGAAAAAATCAAACTTAAAATAAATAAAACTCCTACAAAAATAGAGAAATAATTTTAAAATTTTGTAGATTTAGATAGATATTCTCTTAATTTGGTGGAAGAGAAATATCATTTGCATTTTCTAAAAATAATTTTGTATTTACACTATACTTGTGCGAAGTCTGTCCAAATACACATTCCTCATTTATTGCAAAACCCAATAGCATGAGACGTAAACCTAAATGGTTCTGTTTCACATAGCACACTTTCCGGTAATGGCAGACATCCTTTCAAATGTCGGTAACTAGCTTGAGATGCATGCATAATGCATGTGACACCAAACAAAAATACAATTTTATTTCTTTTATTAATAATACACCTTTGATATATTTTTTTTTTTTTACATGCTCTAACATGGACCAATATTCAAAGGCAATGCAATACTTCTTTTTCAACTGATCATTACACTTTCTATGAATTTTGTGCCAAGCACGCACAAGCTTATCCTTCATTCAAATCTAGATTTCCTTCCTCATTAAGGTAACAAAAACATGCCAACAAAATCTTGTTAGATTTGTCACGAGGACGAAGTCATAGGTCTAACCATCCCACAAGATATGTATTAAGGATTTATTGTACTTATAGAACAAGATTCTAAAAGTTCCTAGAGTCAAAAATTCATCTTTCGGATATTACCGGCTTGCACAACTATTTGTATGGGCCAATAACATTCTCAAGAGAAACTCATCTGAATGTAGTACCGTGTATCAACTACATCAAGTCTACAGTCGGATAGTCACCACACTAGATCCTAAAAGACCAAAATGAGTTAAAGGGTTCTAAGGTCCTCAGTTTCTCGGAACTCTCAAGTTGAAAGTAATGACGTCATTACGACTACTCGGAGCAACAAGTACTACCTTCTATGAGGCCTCCATTGAGTGGGGTTATATGATATGTTATTCATGTTTAGAGTTACTCCAGACATGTAATCTTGATTATACAACAATCATATCCTATTGTGCAGTAAAGTTCGAGTAGAGGACTTGTCTCACCACACAGAAATCACGAAGCACCCAAAAAATGACAAAAAGCAAAAGCACACAACAACAGATAATATTATACACAGATAAACAAAAATAGACTTAACCCGCTTCGGAACAAGGGTCCCCAACAGAGTAACCAGTTTGTCGCGGCAGGAAAATTGGAGATTAAGCTATTGATTAACTTAATTCGCAAATAAAGCAAGAGTCTCCATTGATCTTTATTATTTCCAAAGGAATGGGAAAAGAACGAATAAAACTCAAAGAAGTTTCAAAACAAAACTAATAAAGCAAAGAGATAAGGGTACGAGGGTTGGTTATGAAAGGGGAAGTTATTAGCACCCCTCACATCCATGGTACTTCATGAGAACCTTTTTGAAAATCTGTTTTAAAATAAAGAGTTGTGTGCAAAAGATGGATGAGATGGAAAAACAATGTTTTTTAGGGTTTTATTCATGCTCTGCAAGACGTCACATTGATCCGCTGTCGCGCATGGATAAAAAACGAGTAACTTTTGAAAATAGTGTAACGGTAACGACAACTCGGATATCATTCTCCCAAGGATTCTTGTAATATTATCAACCAATTAAAGTTTTGATTGGGGGGGGGGGGGGGTTTAGTTTCAATTTAGGACCTTAGGCAAAATAAGCAATTAAATTAAGTGATTATAAAATAAGCTGAAACGACAATTCTTTTAGTTTGGGTACCAACTTATCACTAGTTTATAAAACATCAATCCTCTAAGCGAATTCTATTCCCTTACCAATTACAACACCAAATAACAAGCGAAATTGATATTATAAGATTTCATTCCTATTTTTCGAATTAAGCAAACGGATCAGCACAATCACGAATTAAGCAAACGTGATTCTAACGTACGCATTTTAACGATTAAGCAACGATAAAATACGATAAAGGTAAAGGAACATCAATCGGTATAAATCAATAATATTCTATATAACTCGAATTAAGCAAACAAGACATATAGATTAATATCGAAAGGGAGAATAAATTGGATTAAAGATTAAAAACCTCGAAATATTGGAAACCGTAACCAGCAGAAATTATTTCAAAGCTTTCAAAATTATTTCGTGAATAGTAAAAATGTACCATCAACAGTAAAACGGCTGCTAGGTATATGGAAAACAAGGAATTCGATTTACAATCCAACTGGGTCGAAAATATAACCCAAGCCCAAAACTAAAATAAAACTAATGCTGCAACTTCAAACAAAATTCTGGAATAGATGCGCTCCGAAACTACATTTGCATCCAACACGAAAGTTGTATCTCTTTCTAATAGCTTTCCGAAAATTACTAGAATGCGTCGATCTGATTCCCGGAGCTCCAGTTATGATCGTTTCAGTACAGACTGCTAATGCTGAAAATAAGGTGCGAAAATCAAATAAGTACAAAAATAAACTAAACTAGAAAAACATTATAAAACAGGAAAATAAACAAACCAAACCATAAAAATGCCTAAGTACAAACATAAAGGAACGTGCATCAAAGTGCACTGATCACGCAACTTGTGCCTACACACCCCTTAAGTGCAATAGGGAAGTCAGAGCATTTGTTGTAGTTATGCTCACAAAGAAAACACGAGGGTTTGTTTTGATTGATTTTAAATGAAGAGACACTTCGTCATCTTAAAGGAGAAAACTCAACTAGTCAACCATGAACATGAAAACAAATGGATCTTTGCATTGAAAATTAAAGAATGGCTCCAACTTGGATAGAGAACAACAAGTATGACATTGGCTCTTTCAAGTGGAAAAAAATCAACATCATATCAATCAATATTATGGAGATATGAGAATTACATCTCAACTATGATGATTACTTATGTTTAATCTTATGAGAAAATAATTTTAAAAGGAAAAGCCAAATGGCATGAGGTTTGTGTTTTGTTCGGAGAACTATCTCTAGTGGGGCCCCTTAGGCAAGAGGTACTTTGAAACATTTCCTCCCTTAATTTTGAAAGAGTTTTGATATGCTTAAGTGTTTTAACATTTATTCAAGAAAAAATTTGGCAAAGTCAAGGCTTATTTCAAAAGAGTTTAAGTTTGGAAACAAGAAGATTTTGAAAAGAGGGAGAAGATTTTGAAATTTAAGAAGATGGGCAAGAGATGAAGGGACTATCCTAAAGCACAATCTAAAAGCTAAGGAATAGAAAGATCTAACCAGGAAGAAGTCAAACGAATTAACACACGAATTCCCTTGCTTTGGATTACCCTCAAAGCATAACATCAGATGAACCAAAGAACTTGAGCAGATGAATAACCAATAGCCATAAGTTCAAAATAAAAATCTAATTAAGCATGTATCAGATAAAATTTGAACTTGTCTCAGATGAATTTGCATCAGATGAAGTTGTATCAAATGAACTATAAAAGTTTCAAATCAATAGAACACCTGCACACAAACAAGACAACTAGAAAAATCAACTAACAAATAAAATTTCAAGGTCTCAGATACATCGGTATCAGATAAAAGCTCCTTGCCAAGGCTCTAATGCTAGGACAAAGGTCCAACTCCTTGAGCAACGGATAATAGCCACAGTCCAAAGAAGAAATTAAGTTTTTTTTAGGTTTTGTCTTTATTAATGTTTTAGGATAAAGATAAATAGAATGTCCAAGTGGACAAAAGGAAAATAGAATAAACATAAACAAATATAATGGGATGAAATGCTAAAGTTAAATGGCATAATGTAAAGGCAGAAATTAAATTGCAAGAATTAAAGGCATAAAGTAAAAGTTAGCACAATAATATGGTTAATTGTTAGTGTTAACGTTAATAATCTGATTCGGGACAAATTTAGTGTTATGTTAAGCTATCGTAGATGCACTTATATAGAAGTAGCATTTATGAGGTCAGTCAATAAAATTTATGTACCATAATTGTTAGAGAAATGATAGAGATCATTCTCCTAAAACAAATAGCACAAGTTAAAACAAGGTGATCAAGACTAAGTCAAGGAGATGAGATCATTACATCAATCAAGTCCTTATTAATATCTTAGGACAAACTTATTATAAACCCAAAGTACTTCACATGATCCTTTGATCAAGTGGAAAGTATATTTGATTTGGTGAGAAATCATCAGATATCATTCCAGGCCTAATTGAAACTGATGAATCATCAATCGTCCAATTGATCAAAAAGAAAAATAAGAGGGAGATGAAGAGAGACCAAATTGGATCAAGATATAATCAAGATCCAAGGCAAAAAACAATATCAAGCATAAAAAGAATAAAAATGTAATTAAATGCATAGAAAAGATTTTTAAAATGAAAATAAAGATGAAAATAATAAAGTATATAAAATCATCAAGCAAAAATTAAAAAAAGGCTTAAATGCACTTTTGGTCCCTGTAAGTTAGCGAGTTTTTTATTTTCGTCCGTGTAAGTATTTTTTTTGGTATGAGTCCCAATATCTTACTTTTTGCTTGCGGTTTAGTCCCTAAAGCCAAAATCCACAGGAAAATCTACAGGTTTCCTGCGAATTTTGATTTTAGGGACGAAAACGAACGTGAAAGTGAAATATAGGGACTCAGTCTAGAAAAAAAACATACAGGGACGAAAATCAAAAACTCGCTAACTTACAGGGACCAAAAGTACATTTAAGCCTTAAAAAAATCACCATAGGTGAGAGACCATCATTGGATATATAATAAATTTTTTAGAATTTTAATAGAGAAAATTAATTTTAGACTATTTAAAACTCAAGAGAAATGAAGAAAATCATTAAAAATACCAAATGACAAAATAAAAATGTGAAAAAATATTCATCGGAAGAAAAATAATTCAAAATATTTTGGTGAATTTGTTGGTATTTGTTTGATCAAAACCTGATTTAATATGAATTAAAGAAGTTTTAAAACTTTTTTAAAAAGAAAAGGAAATAAAATAAAGCTGGAAAAATTGTGAGCCACTTGATAAAGTCAACAAATGCAAGGTATGCGCATCAGACATTTCAGATGAAAGGTGCATGGTAATATGGTGGAACTGAGCAACACTGATCTTTAAAAAAAATGACCAATCAGAATATTTTACTTGGCACAATATGATTGGTCCAAGGGTTTAAAATGTTTTCAAAACACATATCCGCCGTGAGGGGTGGCCCCGATCATTATCTCCCAACTCTTAGCCAAAGAAACATCCAATGGTCACCATAAGTTCTAAAATAAGTGCCATTTTCTTTGACTCATTAGCGTTAGTCCATCTGTGTCAAATGGAATTGACTATAGTTAAAATTTTGCCCCAGTTGCAAGATTGGATACTGTATAAACAATTATTGTAGTAGCAGCTCAAAAAGGGTGGTACCTAGACCAACTTGATGTGAAATCAGCCTTCCTAAATAGAGAATTATAAGAAGAAGTCTAAGTGCAGCACCCTCAAGGCTTTGGAACTCACGACCAAGAGAAGAAGGTTTACAAGCTGAAGAAAGCGCTCTCTAGGTTAAAACAGGCCCCTAGAGCAGGGTACAATGAAATCGACGGCTACTTTGTTTAGCAAGGATTCATCAAAAGTCAAAGTGAGCCAACCTTGTATGTGAAACGGCAAGGTAAAAATGATATTCTGCTTGTTGTTTTGTATGTTGATGGTTTAGTATACATAAGCAACAACGAAAAAATGATTGAAAATTTCAAAATTGAAATGGTGAAAAATACAAAATGAGCGATTTGGGTCTGCTGCATCATTTTCTTGGTATCGAGGTATATCAAGATAAATCAGGAATTTTTATCTGTCTAAGAAGGTATGCAGAAAATATTCTCAAAAAATTCAGCATGTATGGCTGTAAAACATTCGATATCCCCGTTGTAGTAAATGAAAAATTGAAGAAGGAAGACAGCGGAAAATTGGTAGACGAAAGCTTGTCCATAAGTTTGGTCGGAAGTCTATTTTATCTAAAAGCTACACGATCTGAATTAATGTTCGATGTCGGTTTACTTTCAAGGTTTATGAGTAAACCTACTCACTCACACCTTGGAGCAGCAAAGACAGTTCTGAGGTACATAATGGGCACTTTAGAGCACAAAATAATATTTGAAAAGAATGCTAAAATTGAATTTAAAGGCTATTGTGATAGTGATTGGGCTAGAAGTGTTGATGACATGAAAAGTACTTCTGGTTATGTATTCAGCCTGGTTTTAGGAGTAATTTCTTGGTGTTCGAAGAAACAAGACACTATAGCGCAATCTTCAGCTGAAGTAGAATATTTTACAGCTGGTTTGGTTACACAATAATCATTTTTGGTTAAGAAGAATATTAGAAGATATTGGAGAGAATGAAGAGGGAGGTCAACAACTTCATTTTGACAACAAATCAGCTATTGCCAAGGCAAAGAATCTTGTTTTTCATAGTCGGACCAAACACATTAACATAAATCATCACTTCATTCGAGGTGTAATTGAAGAATGAGATGTGCAGTTAGGTTTCTGAAGTTCACAAGAGAAGCTTGCAAATTTTTTTAGCTAAGGAACTACCAAGAGGAACATTTCAACAACTAAGAGAAACAATGGGAGTTAAAGAGAAACACATTAAGGGGGATTGTTAAAATTAATATGTTGTAACTACCACTATCTTTAGTAAGCATTATGAGAGAATTGTAACTGTAGCAACCTGCCCTAAAAATTAAGATTTAGAGTCGCCACCTATTCTACCAGGGCGAATAGGAAATCCTACGCAGTTAAGAGATTCGGGGTAAGTTATTATATTCGGGTCAAGGGAAGGTGTTAGGCACCCTTAACCCTTTCCTAAGGTTTTGAGTTTAAGACAAAGGTTTATGGCTAAAAGTGTTAAGGTTTATAGCTAAGGAAATGAATAGGGTGAAAAGTGAGATTTTGGGGAAGGGGACTCGCCTTGGTTATCCAAGTGCCTACGTACCTCCTTATGGAGGATCAGAGTCTACGTAGTTCGGGCAGGGTTGTACGCCTTAGAATTGATATGAGGTGGTTTGAAGGTATTTTGAATTACCTTATCGTGGTTTTGAAATTCGAAGTTTGTAAGGTATTTTGAATTACCTTATCGCACGCAGTTTTGAAAATCCATAGTTTTTGTGGTTTGATGTGTTTTGAAATTTAGCGTACAACCCTTATTTTAATTTGTTCTATTAATCGCAATGATTAATAGGTTTGATCACCATAATTAACAGATTTAATGAAGGATTGCTAACAATTCTAATCGATAGATTCGATTATCATTATTTAGCAAATTGATGTATTTTAAAAATTAAATTATTAATTTTATCGTTACTCCTCATAATCAATAGATTCGATTAAAAATAGCAACGAATTGATAAGAAGAAATGCTAATCGTCGTAACCAATAAGATGGTTAAAACCCTTTAGCAAATAAACCTTATTTGAATTTATTATTTAATAATTGATTATCAACCATCGCGACCGATTAATTCAGTCGAAACGAATAATAAATAAAATCCTAATATTTTGGCCAAATGGCCAGTGGGATTGGGCAAACCCTAATACTTTGATCAACTTCTCTAGGGTTTTTGTGATTTTTAACAGTTAAAACTGATTAAATAAATTAAATCGAAATAATCGAAATAATCGGGAGATAATCCTAAACCCTAGTTAGGAGCCTAATCCTAATTTATATCCTAACCCTAATCAAATAAATCAATTAAATTAATCATTATTAATTATCTTTTAATCTAAATAATTAAATAAAAAATATATAGAAAAACCTGGTTTTGATTCTGTGTGGGGAGCCTCTGAATGTCCATGGTGCGATTAGTTTCAGAGGAGAGCGAGGAATCTTCCTGGATGGGTGGGAGGACTTGAATTGATCTCAAAATCCTTTTGCCATGGACCCCGAATTCACTCCTTTTTTGAAGCTTATGCTAGTTCTTGATGCAGCCGAATTATTGTCCAAAAAAACCCCCTCATCATTAGGATTCATAGTATATATATAATAGATGAATATTAGGTTATCATTTGAGTCCAACATCCATTGAATCAAAGATTGATATTTTGATTGAAAATCCATATTAAAACTTTCTAAAATTGGCCTAATTTGCACCAATCTTGTACCAATCACTTGTTCACGAAATTTGCTTGATAATATTGATTAAATGTTGATTGGAATGATTAATTATAAAGCCCATAGCCAAATATTTGATTTTCCATTGATTTATATAACTTTTAATCATTATTTAAATGAATAAAAAGCCATATAAAATCAAATAAAATTCATTAATTCGTGGAAATTGGTTTTGATAACTTAGATAACTTGTGGACCAAGATTAAGGCTTAAAAAGTTAGGCCCATTTGCAAGAAACTCCAATTTGAACCACTTTTATTTCACATTTTGCCTCCAAAATTACTCAACTTTGACAAGGCATATCTCCCTCAATTTTTAAGATATGGAAGAGTTCTAGGACTTTTTGGAAACCTCAAGATGTCTTCTTCAAGCCACTTTGGAACATACTTTTCATTTGGAGATTTTATCTTGATGATATGCCCTTTGACAAAAAACTGCTCTTGGTTGACTTTTGAAAAGGACCTATAATCTTTTGTGTCATATCTCCCAAATGAAGCATTTCTGGCCTTGGCATGTGAGAGACAAAATTGTAGAGAATTCAATTTCCTTTAAAATAGGATTTCATTGGGAAATTTTTTATACTCCATGTGAAAGTTATGACCAGTCAAAGTTCAGTTGACTTTTCATTTAAAAACTCTAATTTGAACCTTTTGACTTTGTTCATTTCTGAGTTTTTATTAATGAATCATTATCAACCTTTAATCAAATGATGGATATAACCTCAAATACTTGATGTTGACCAAAAGTCTTGAAGTTTGACTGTATTTTGACTATAGTTGACTTTTAAGTCAAACTAGTCGACTGTGGATCATTTGAGCATTTGAATGAGCAATCCTTGAAATTGACACTTGTCTTTTGACATGGAGATACCTTGAACCCTAACAAACTATATGAAATCCATTGGAACCCTTGATTCATCACTTTTCTTAGGAGAATGCAAAACCCTAGTTCAGGAGGTCCTTGATTAGGAGAGTACGCCTTGAGTTACCCCTTGAGCCTTGAATCTTTTATTGAATATAAGAGGACAAATTTTGGGGTATGACAGTAACCATCAAATTATAAATATTTTCTTTATATAGATTTATGGTAGAGTTGTATCATTACGATTGAGAGAACCAAAAAGTCCTCATCTTGATTACCAACCTATTGTATTCTCTGTCAGTTTCCTTTAAGCCTATATAAAGGCTTTGTAATGCTAAGTTATATGCAAAGAGTGAGTGGTAAATTCAATAAACTAGATATTTCAATGTTCATCTGCCAGTAGAAGTATAGTGCAAAACGAGACTAAAATTAATTTTTCCACTCAGAATCCTACAACAATATAATTTATCACATACTATCTCTAGAATACCACCAACAGGAACCAAATTAAAATCTAATAAAATTCAAGAATAAAACCTAATAAATTAAAATTAAAGACTGGCAAGAATACATAAGAGATTCAGGGTTATAACCTTCGACATGTAATCACCTATTATCTTTGTGTAAAATGAAAATTGTGTTCACTACAATAGAATGTGTGACAAAAGAGCCAGAGAACCATTCAGTATGCAACGAATTCGAGTGGTTCATTTGTTCATTAATGGAGATAAGAAAGTATAATCATTAAAGGAGATAAGAGATGAATTTCAAATTCAGGTTGTTCTTTTTTGTTTTTTAATTTGAGGAAAAGAGAGGAAAAAGTAAAATGAAAAAGAGAAAAGGAATTGAAAAAATGAGGCGCCCGATAGTTTTTGCAAGAGAGGGAAAGTGAGATTTGATTATGTGTAGTGTGATGGCATTGAAAGTCATTATAAATTTTGGTTGGTACTTGATCAACGAATTTTAAATGTTGTTGCTAAAGGTCTCTATTTCTATATGGCAATTTGTTTGTCGTGTCTTTTTGTTGAAATAAGGAAATGGGGTATGGGAGTGCTACAGCAGTAGCAATTATCTAGTTGTAATACAATAAGCATAGTTAAGTCTCAACCGGCATTGGTTGCCTTGTTTCATACATAACTTCAGTTCCGTAAGTGCGGTCAGTTGCGTTGGAAAACTAACGCGGTAAATTTTTTACTGAAATAACGAAATGGAGTTTGGGAGATCTACAGAAGTATCAGTTCTCTGGTGCTTATACCAAGTGTAGTCAAGTCTCAACCGGTATTAATTGTCTTGTTTTATGCATAACTTGAGTTTTGTAAGTCCATTTGAGGTGCAGTCAGTTGCGTTGGAAAGCTAACCTGATAAAATTAATGTTGAAATAAGAAAAGCGTGTATGGTAGTATTACAACAGTAGTTATTTTGTGGTTCTTATACCAAAATCATGCATTGCATAGCATTCTTGTGCATTGATGTGTGATTGTATGAACTAAATGGTATTTGCTATATTGTAATGATGATTGTGAATGTTTTCGTTGTACTACCTTACCATTTCTTTACCATTTATTTTTGTAAAATTTATTCTCACCCTTTTGCTTTCATGTTTTTATTATGTGCCTCTAAACAGGATACCCTTAAGACGAGACTGAGGAGTAGTTGTTTTGATGAATCATGTGACGATGGTGTAGAAGGCCATCTTAGTTATGTGTGTTGTGCTTCTGACATATGTTAGCCACTTAGGGATTGAGTTTAAATAAATTTTGATACACTGACATCAGATATGGGGTTGTTTTAAAATAATATTATATTTTGTTTTTTATGGTTTATTGTGAATATAGAACATGTTACCCAAGTATGGGAATTCGCTAATGTATGGTATGATTAATGTGTGATACCTTGTGTTTTATATGTTACTTGTTATATAAATTATTCTGTAATTTATATGTATAAAAAAAATGTGGGGTTTAGGGTGTCACACAATCTCTGCATTTTCTCTGTTTCTTACATTAGGTAATTGAAATCCCCTCCAAGCAATCACCCTTTCACATTAAGAGCTAAATTTGCAGTTTTTCCCATTTTTCCTTTCTACTGTCTTCTTTAGGGTTTGCATAAACTGCAGTAAAGAACCATTTCTCTTCATTCAACTACTTAATATGAGAATAAATGAATTGGAAATGTTTATGATTGATTGTTACATTTACCTTCCCCTTTTTCTATGCCATGACAATTGTCCTAGCATTTACCTGATTCTCTACAAATTCATATTCGTCAAACCCTAGAACTTCAAATTTATTGTGAAGCTTCTATGAATCAAATCTTGTTTCCAACACAAAGAAAATATCCAGATGACAATCGTGAATATAATTCTTGAAAACACGAAGAAAATACTTGCTAGCAACTCTTCTACAATTCTAAATAAAATGCTTAAGTTGTTCACAAACCATAAAAACAATTATGCAAATGTTTCAACTCCTTGCCATTGTCTTGGAGTCCCTTCAACCACCTTCATATCAGAATTATCTCTCGCTTAAGCATTTCTTCCTAAAATTTATGTGGATTCCTGATTTGTACTTTCTATGATCTCTTTAACAAACTCTGAAGCTTGTATGTTTTCCTCAGTAACATGTATTACCTCCTCAAAAAATCCTTGGGCCCTAGAATCCTTTGGGCCAAGTTGGTCCAATTTGGTGTATGTCCCTAGATATGGCCCGATGGCCAACTCCCTTGTAGTTGGATTGTTCATTGTCATCCGTAATTCCAAATGTAAGCCCTTGATGAGATCATCCACACCAGTCAAACTACCCTTGTGGCTCTTTGACTCTCTCTTTTGTTATTCCATGTGATGCAATTTTCAAACTACCCTTGTGGCTCTTTGTCCTTTTTTGTTTTCTAGCAGCATTAATTTCCTTTCCCACATGTTGTTCTCGTATTGCTCCATTTAATTCCCCCATATTTCCCTCCCATCATTCTTGTTATGAAAATTAAATTTTTCGATTTCGCTCTTCAATGCTAGAAACATGATTATGGTTGCCTTCATTAGAGGTTTGCCATTAAATGTACCATTGAGCATCGTTACATTGTTCCCTCTCGCTGTTCTTCCACAAATCTCCAACTCCACCTTATTCCTTTTTTGTTTCCTTATTTTTTTCATAACCATACATGGCCTTGCTATGGACGATGGCTCTCCTTACTTAATCACATCTTTGTTTCTTCCTTCCTCAGGTCTTACAACCAACATTTTCTGCGTCTTCATTTAACCCCCCATGTAGTGACCAAACCTACCACAAGTTAGACATAAAAGGTGTAAACATTCATATTCTAACTTGTAGTGTCTACCTTTCACAGAGAACATAACTAATAGTGATTTAGTTAGAATAACTTGGATACAAAACCTTGCGCACTTTCCTCTTTCCCTAATGAGTGTATTTTTATAAACCTTGACTATCTTGCCAATGCAATCACCAATGGGGGATAGAACTCTAACATCATAATATTCGATCAATAATCCAAAGATCCTAACTCATACCTCAATTTGTTAAATAGTATCACTAGAGAAGGACAAAAGTTACATTTCCATTCACTTACTAAAAGATAATGATCATATATAAGCCAAGAACCATACATTAGCACGACATGTAGATCATCTTCGATCAATAATGTGACAAGATAGTAATCGTCTCCTAGATATAATATACTTAGCGCACCATTCTTAGCCCACATTTGTTGAGTTCTTTTTTCAAGAGCCTTGTATCATACCCTTCTTTAAAATATTTTGACTATCACCCCCATCTCCATGGCTTAGCGATTCTTTTTTATTCCATCTTTGACAGGATGAATTTTGGACACTCATACTCTCCGAATTTATTTTCTTCAATCCTCAATCCTCCAGTTATGTCATCCAAAACGAAAACAATATGAGAATGGTCTGGTGTTTCATCCCTTGGATTGGAGATTTCACCAGTCACTATTTTCTTGTATATAATGTTCCATTTGTTGCTAACCTCATCAGTATTTCCTTGCTTCAGAGATATATTTGGCTAAGAAAAGGAGAAAAAATATTCCCTTCCTTTGACTTTTTTTGTGCTCCTATCTTTGTGATCTTATTCTTCATTTATATTCTTTTGATTTGCCTTCGTAAACCCTAGCAAAGGACAACTCATGGTCCTTTTTATTTTTATAATTATTTTTGTGTAAGAGTTATTTACAAAATAAAGAGATTTAGAAAAAAAGGTCGCCAAACAAAGAAAGAATGTCAGACAATTCCTCCAAGCTTAAAGTCATCACTAAATATCAACTAACTTTATACATGACCTTTGTCTTGACGTCCCTCATTTTTATTTCAACATAGGTAGCTTTATCAAAGCCACTGACATACTCTCGAATCTGCAATAAGTAATCCTTCTCAATCTCAGTCAGATTTGTTTAACTATACAACAAATTTGTCTAGGGTTTCCAAAATGTGTGTCGTTCCCTCATTGAGGAAAACACATTTTAAAAGGAAGCACATTAGAACCAAGTGGTACATCACGAATTCCCTTGGATATATTTAAGTGAGCCTCATCAGGTCGTGCAATCAAATATATTTGGAGGATTTCTTCCACTCCCGCACTTTTTAATTCTGATTTTGAACACAATTTTGATCGGACAGGTGTCTATTCAACCCCCTCTTTCTAGTCCATTCTATGTCCCATATTCAAAACCACAACCATATCACTTAGAAATATCATGATACTAGGAAATACTTTTTCAAAACTAAAAAGTGTATTAAAAACTCATTTTTGAAACACTCCATTGCAATTAGATTTTTTAATTTCACAAAAATTTTGTAATTAAGTTGTGACAACTTTTGATTAAATACCACAATATTTATAAATTTAGTTTTCAAATTAAATATCTTAAACTTTACTCAATTAAATAAAAGTTTTAATTGAATACAAAAAAATATATCATTATGAAAAAAAAATTTAAAATTCTTTCAAATCTCATTTGAATTAACCGTAAAAGAAATATTTATTTCAACGCTTTAATGTACACCGATCAACATAGTTCTCCCAGTAACACAATATAATTGTAAAATTAACTAAAACGTGTGGATTTGATATAAATGCTTTAGCTTCTTAATTTCACTTCCATCAAAAGATATACAAATCTATTTCTAGTCGAGGCTTTGCTACAATCATTAGTGGGTCATCAAGAAATATAACACCTTTAGACTCGGCAAGATTGATTTTTGATATATTGGGATGTGCAGTCCAAGTGAAGCCATGGAGCAACCTAGCTAGTAAAAGAATAGTCATTGTAGTTCCAAGCATGACACCAGGGCAACCACGCCTTCCTGTACTAAAAGATATAAACTTCAAATTTGGATCTGATAAAGATATATCATGTCCATCATTTCTGAAATGGCGTTCTGGTTGAAATTTGTAAGGTTCAGTCCAAACTTTTGGATTTCTCCCAAGACCAGTTCTTCCGAGCAATACATGGCTACCCTTTGGTATCAAGAAATTTCCAACTACTGTATCTTTCATAGAGACATGAGGAACATTGAAAGTTGTTACCGGATGGAGGCGGAATGCTTCTCTTGCACAAGCCTTCAAGAATTTGAGTTTAGGAATATCGAATTCTTGAACCAACCTATCTTTTCCAACTATATTGTCCAATTCTTCTAAAGCTTTTTCTAATAAATCGGGTTGATTTAACATTTCAGCCAATATCGATTCAACTGCCTTTGATGGATTATCTATCATTGCCATCATCAATTCCTGCTTAGAAGTTTAAATAACATATAATATTAATATACACAGACAAAATCATATATATATATATATATATATATATATATATATATATATATATATATATATATATATATATATATATATATACACGTGTGTGTGTGTGGGGTAAAATTAGCGGTTGGATGATAAACTAGCTGATAGCTTATAGCTGATGGTTGATGGTGGATGGCTTATAGCTGATGATTGATGACTGATAGCTAATAAGTTAATTAAAGTGTTTGGTAAAATTAGCAGTTTAACTACCTGATAAATATAAAATCACATAAAAAGATATTTCTTAATTAATAATTAAATGTATAATTTATAAGAGTAATAATGGAAGATAAAATATAAGGTATAAGCTAAAACGATATTTAAAATAGCGTCTGAAAAATAAACTATAAATAAATTAAATAAGGTATAAGCACGTGATTAAAAGACGGTTATCAAACAGTCTTTTATTATCATACGAGCTTATAAACTATAAACTATAAGCTATAAGCTCAAAATAAGACTTGCCAAACAGAGCCTATATATATAATTACAAAAATATATTACATGAGTACTTAAAAATATACATTTAAATATTATATAATGTTTTTAATAATTAACATAAAAAAAATTCAAACACAACTTTTTTTATAATCAAATGGTCTGGTGGTTGAATTTCAAATCTTAAAGTTTAATAAGTTGAATAAGTTGAATGTCGCGAATTTAAATCTGCACTTTTGTATTTGGTGTTTTTGCACAAATATCAATGTAATATAATTGACTTAATATGAGACCAAACTCATATTATTATAAAAACCGAAGGTAGTAACATATAAGTGTTGGTAAAAGAATGAGAAAGATAAAAGAGAGTAAATGAAGTCTTACAATAATTTGAGCCTTGATTTCCTTAGTTGTCAATAAAGGATTATTATTGACATCTTTTAATGAAATCATAACATCTAGCAAGTCCTCTTCAACATTCTTTGATCCATCATTCCATTGTTTGATCCTCTCTTCAATGAGAGAATCATGATACTTGTTTATTATCTTCATTGCATTTTTTACCTTGCCCTTATGTCCATCTAAATCAAGTAACCTCAACCATGGGATATAATCAGAAGCAGAGAAAGCATAAACATGGCTAAGCAGAACAAAAACAGCATCAACATGTTCTTTTTCTTCAACACCAGGCCCTCCATCTTCCATTCCATTTCCAAAGTATCTCGTATTAAAAAAGATTTTCCTATACACATTTCCACAATAATGTTGTGTTGCAATTCTAACATTCACAAGGTCACCATTCTTGCATTTGTTGTACACATAAAACATAAGATTATCGGCTTCTTCGTTTCTTTTGCCTTGAAGCCATTGATGCCTGAGTGGTGAGAACAAATCATTAGCAACGACTTTCTTCATCTTTTTCCATTGTTCGCCAAAGGGTACAAGGACTGAGGTCAAGTAGCCATTGGAGATGATATCACTGGCTATGGTGAGTGGTCTTGATGCAAAATCAGCATCATGATTTCTCAAGAATTCACGAGCAACGGTTGGACAAGTAACAGGGATAACATGGACATTTCCTAGGCGAATACATGCAATTTCAGTGTTCAATTCTTCCATGGTTTTGTGTATCCACCAAGTTGGTGATTTGCTTGCAAACATTTCAGGAAGATTGCCAACTATAGGCCATGGTTTAGGACCTGGTGGCAATTTCGGTATTTTTGGCTTCATATTTATCAAGTGATAACTTAGGGATTTAATAATCATAAATACCAAAAACATAACAAGGGAAAGAGGCCAAAAGGACTGAGGGAGTAACGAGAGGAAGCTAAGAGTGTAACTCATCATAGCTTGAAAAAGAAATATTTTCAAACAAAAACACTGAAGTTTGAAAGTGAACAATACTTCAAGTGGTTGAGCTTGGTCACTTAAGAAGTTGTGGTCCTATTTATACTAAAGAAAATAATGTTTGGACATCCATTCATATGATCTACTTCCTTAATAGAAAATAAATAAAATTAAAATAATGAGAATAATATGATTAGACATGTGATTTAGAAAGAAAAAAGAGACATAGATGAAATATAATGTTAATTACATATTAGCACGTTAAGAATACAATTGCCACATTTACTATATTTTTTATTAATAAATATTGATTTATTATAATTTAGTTTATCTAACTATCATATTATTATTATTAAAATGAGAAATACGTCTTAGACAAACCCCTCTCTTAAACGAATCAAAATGATTAAATTGCCATTGAGGGAACTTCATCTGGACTGGAGAACCATCACCATTAATATTAAACATTGTGTTCTTGATTTTTTAGATAGAAGGAATAAAACAGAGCGATTTATTATTTTGTGAGATATCAAATTGGAGATTTATTATTAGTAAATTCGTTTTTAGTAATTAAATTAGAGATCGAAAAAATTTAAAAATATGTCACTAAAACGTTTTGCGATAGAAAAATCCATCACTTTTCAATTGAAAAAGTGTTAGTCGTTAAATTTTGTGATAAATTTAGTGATAAAAATCCATCACTTTTTGTATTACTATTGAGTGTTGTGGTTTCCTTGTTGTTATTGTGGTTTTGTTTGATATTTTTCTTGTATGCTGTTTTTTTTCCTTTTATTTTTGCTAGTGCTTTCTTACTTCTTGTGCTTGTCATCACCATTACTATTTGGATTTTGTCCATCTTATCTATATATCTATATTTTCTCTAAAAAATTAGGATATAATTTTTTATAACTTTTTTTTTCTGTGTGAACTGTTCCATTTTCACTAATCGTCTCTAATTTCTTTTTTATATTCTCAACTTTGGATACGTTATGAAATTAGGTTGTGTTCTTAAATTTGAGATTCTCTAACCAAAATTAGTTACGCAAATTTATCTTACCCTCAGATTTATTGATAAGCCGACAAGTATCATGCACTAGTTTTGAAAATAATGAAAATGTAGATATTGGGGTTCGAACTCATTTGGAGATAACTTAACCTCTTAGATTTTTATTAACCGAGGGATAAAGTGAAAAAATTTATGACATCATTCGTTGCCTCACTTCTTTAGCCGAGTTTAAATGCATTTTTCGCTCCAGTTGAAACGTACTATTTATAATAGTGATCTCAAGTAAATTCAAGAAGAAGATCCCGGAAAAAGATCAAGAGCAGGATCTGTGACTCCACCCACGAACACCCAAGCACACTAAGAACTATGCAAATACCAGGAGAGGAACACGCAAACCCCTGCCACCGAAAATCTCAAAATCAAAGCAAAAGAGGAAGAACGAAAGAGGAAGACCACTGAAATAGAAAAAAGACTACAACACTTCACCCAAGGAGAAGATTGGATAAGGACGACACTCACCAAAGGAAAAACCCAACGGAGGAGCTATAAAAACTAAAAAAAGACATCGTAGCAAGAGAGATAGATAGATAGAGAGAGAATAAATCACACAAGAATCTTGATTAGAACATTCGAGAATTGTTTCTTCATTCATTTAATCATCTTAACGTTTAATAAGTATGTTTTAACACATTTTTTAATTTGTCCAATTGATTATATTTTTTAATAAGTATGTTTTAACACATTTTTTAATTTGTCCAATTGAAAAATAATAAAAGTTAATTATACTATTTTGAAATATTTTATAGTTTTTTAAAAGGAAAAAGGATAAATGGTGTTGTGGAAATTTTATTTTGCGCCCCTACATTTTTCTTTGTACCCCTACAATTTATATATAATTGCAAATTTATCTTTCAATATTTTTAACCATTTTACCATTTTATTTTTTACTATGGACAAAAAAAAAATCAGAAAATTACACTAATATGCACGTCTCCCAGAATACTTTTTGCAAGTCATCCGGTATGTAAAATAACAAAGCAGAACACATTCCTTACGACTTCTGGTTTACATCAAAAGCGTTCTGGAAGACTTTAACAACATGTTCCGACTTGGTTTAAACCAAACCGAAACACTTTGTTAAAGTCTTCCAGAACGCTTTTGATGTGAACCGGAACACTTTGTTTAACTATTCTGAAATGGTTTTTTTAATTTTTATTTTATTTTTTCATTTTTTTTTTTGAGGTATAGAAATCCCACTCCAAATTTTCCAAAAAAACGAGACAGCTGTAGATACCACCGCTGCATCCACAACTACTTAAAGATTCATTACATGGGAAGAGGTTATACCATGGGTTAAAGAGACTGGACTCAACAATAGAGTGACCGTTATTATCACCCGTTCGAAAAATACAGGCAAGAGAGAAAAAATCCACAAAGTGATATTTGGTTCCGATAAAGGGTGAAAATACAAGGACAAAACTAATACTCAGAGTTCGACTAAGAGACGTGGATGTCCATTCAAAATCAGGTCGACCCCGACAAAAGATAGGTCTGAATGGAAGGCTGATGTTAAATGTGGAGTTCATAATCATGGATTACAAGATAGATTCGAAGGTCATTCCTTTGTGGGTAGGTTGACCACAGATGAGAAGCAGCATGTTGCTGATTTGACAAAGAGACATGTTCCTCCTAGACACACATTGATTTCCTTGCAAGAGCAAGATCCAAAATATGTGACTCGGATCACGCAAATATACCCGTCTGTGTCTATCTTAGTCGGGCTGATTCTCTGGAGAGAAGTCAAACTTGACCTAGACACTCAATGCTCCATCTCTGGTAGGAGCAAATGAGAAATCCTATACTTCAGCTTCAGCCCGTATCCAATAACTTTAAGCTCCTTTTTCAGACTTCTTTCCTAAAAATAAATAAAAAATCACATTATAAAATATAAAGAATAAATTTATTTTAAAATAATCAAAGTAGAATAAATTTATTTTATTTACCTCGCCGAATCATGTATGTCGAGCAATATGATGCTCGTATCTCACCAAAATAGACGGGTCAGAAGGCCCTCCAGGATATCTAATTGGCACTTGTGGTAGCTGTGGAACTGGTGCAGACGAACCAACATCATCTGCAACGCCGCGTCGTCCTAGAGTGCGACTAACAGACCTCACGTCTAATCCTCGACTATGCGTCACTGCTATGTTTTAAAAAAAAAAACATTAAAAAGACTTTTAAAAGAAAATTAAAAACCTAAATCGGAAGACATTAAGAAAGAGCTTCGGTTTCTAAAATGAACCAAACCAGAAGACAATAAAAAAGAGTTCCGGTGTGAGTTAGAGTAAACCCGAGTCTTAATTGATCAGCTCCGGTGTGCTTTGCTGTGAATGGGAAGACTTGGACAAAGTGTTTCGGGTTGAATCTAATGTAAACCGGAAGTCTTGGGCGAAGTGTTCCGGTTTGAAAATTTTATGTTTTTTCAGAGTGTTTTTTATCGAGTGGGTGAAAAAATGAAATTGTAAAAAGAGTAACTTATTTATACAAGAATATTTTGGTCCAAAATTTTCACACGTAAAAATACAGAGGCAAATGTAAGGATACAAAGAAAAATTTTCTTATTTAGTTTACCACAATTTCCTCGTTTATTTCAAAACTCAAAAACAAAAGACGTGTACTGAATGCCATTCAGTGAATGGTTATGGTTGTTGTTGTTGCAAAATTCACGGAATATCACATACTTTCTCGTTATGCAGTACAATACTTTCAAACTATGATAAGAAGTGAGTGTCTCACGTTAAGAACAAGAAAACGAGGAGAGATCAATCATAGACATACTAGTACACACGTTTTTTTAAAGAATACTATTAACCGAATAATCAGAATTTTTGTTCTTGAAATTGAATATGTAAAATATTAAATATGCAATTATATTGTTTTATCTTAGTCACATAATTTTTTTAATTCGTTTTTGAGGGATTATGTCACATCTGAATATGAAATATATTTCTTAGGTGTATCAGGTTTTAAAATTTTTAATAATTAAATATCATATATTTTCTCAATTGAGATATATTTCTTAGGTGTATTAGGTTTTAAAATTTTTAATAAATAAATATTATATATTTTCTCAATAGCGAGTAGGGTTAGGAATTAGCCGAGTCAAGTCAAATTTATAGCTCGATTTGACTTGATAAGAATGGATTCAACTCAAAATCCAACTCTAATTTGACACAGTTTTTTATTTTTTTAAATTCAAACTCGACTCATTGTGAATTCACAAACAACTCCGTTCAACACGTTGGGTTTAGCTTGTTTGATTCATGGACTTATAAACCTTTTATTTAAGATTAATATTTTATATATATATATTTGATATTTTAAATTAATATTTAAAAAATTGAATATTAAAATAAAATTAAAGTTATAAATTGGAAGAAAATAGAGAACTAAGATTTGGAGTAGGCTTTTAAACTTGTTATTGAAGTAAATATATAAGATTCAAGTTTTTCGTTACAAAATGCACCAGTCAAAAACACTTAAATGTTGTGTTTGACTTGCTTTGTTCTCTTATGCTATTGTATTCAAATGTTGTGAGATGTAGTTAAATATTTGTTTTGGGGGTATGGGGGTACTGGGGGCCTGAGTTAATTGAGGGTATATTATGTGTTGTAAAACTTTTGACATAGTGTTATTCTCTTGTTGTCTATTGACAACGGCCATGGATTTTTCTTCAATTTTGGAGTTTTTGAGTTTACAACCAAACTCAAATGGCATAAAATCAAAAGTAATTCAAAATATTTTTGATATTTTTTTCACAATTTTTGGAATTAAAATGAAAGAGATATTAATAAATAAAAGAAAATGAAACGAAAAGAAATTAAATCAGGATGTGGCGCATTGGATCTGGATTCATTAAATGATGTGGCACATCCAATGGATCTAGATAGCGCTGGACACCATGAACTTTCACTGAAGCAACACACCACACACAAAATAAATCAACCACTGAAGTCATTTCTTGCGATTAAGAGATTTGATCTTGACAACTTGATGAGTGGTAAATTGTTGTGAATTTGAGTGTGGATAATTAGCACTCATCAGCTTAATTCATTTGCTTTTCGTCAATAAACCTTAACTTTAGTGTATATTTGGTATAGTTTACGTTATAGTGTATATATTGCGTTATCGTGTAAATATCATTGAGTTTAATTGTTTTCATCTTATTTTTGTAGGTATTCAAGCATTGATATTTATTCATAGTTAGATAGAGCATTGAATAAGCTTTCCAACGTTTCAAACCGGGCGAAAATCGGAGTTACGGTTCTCAAGTTATGGCCGAAACAGTGCAGAATTTTTGTTGTTCTGGTGTACTTCGTCGGGCGGAGCAATTGGCTCGCCGGGCGAAGCAGAAATACTCAAAAATGTGATTTGCTACTGCCTGGAGTCGCTGGGCGAACCGTTTGCGTCGTCGGGCGAAGCGGTACTGACTGAAACACGTTTTAAGGGCCAAAAACACATTTTTTAGGTTATGGTTGGATATTTTAGAGCTCCAATCCATCCAATAGCATTTTTTGAGTGGAATGATGCTAGAAAACACATTGGAGCTGTCAAATGGATGATCCGGGGTTGAATCCTTCACCAATCGAAGCCGACAAACCGGGAGATTTTTGGGTTTTTCTCCATTTCTTCTCTTTGTAGTTTCTTTTGTGAGTTTTGTTATGTATATACTTTGATCTCATGTATATTTGTTGACTATTATGTTATATAAAGCTTGCTTTCATATTTTTATGGATTATTGTCTTAGATTGTTGCTTTGTTGCTATGTGTTTGAGTTGCTATAGAGATGTAGGGCTCTAATGCTTATCTAGGATGATTTTCTATTAACTTAATTGCAGAGATGGATTAGGTTGATAATCACTTAGTGTCAGTGCTTAATGCGTCTGAGTGGTCGTGTTTGTCTGAGAGATCAACATTTACGGGAAGCTCGGATTTCTCATGTGTTGTTTAGGTGTCTGAGAGATCGTCACTTAGATAATGTTGTGGGTTGTGTTGTTGACATGTGGTAATATTGATAGGTTACAAGTTGAGTATATTCGGTCAATAAGTTTAAGTTTGTGAAGAGTAGATTATATGCAATACTTGATAGTTTCTTCTCTCTAAAGAATGAATTCTTTTTGTGTTAATATTTACTTTTCCATTTTTTATCTTTAACAAATTCAATCCAAACTCATAACTATGGAAACTGTTGAACGGCAGTTCAATGCACTAGTCCCTGTGGAGACGATAATTTCCCAGATAAAAACTTCCAAATCTTTTGTTGCTTGCCGCTTTACCGCTCCAACACAACTTGGGTAAAAACATGGCATTCTTGCGAAGTCATTTCATCAAACACCTTGATGTATGTTTCAAAAGTGTGCTTTAGAGCTTGAATTGGCCAAAAATTCCAACTTGAAAGTTGTAGTTAATGGAAAAACAAGGCATGCACATAAGGCATGCCTTAAACCCTACGCATCCTACCATGATCTATAATGTTTCTTCTTCATACATGGTCTTAGGGCCAGTCTTGAGCCATTTGGCCTTAAGGTCAGTCTTGCACACAAGGCATGCCTTAAACCCTAGGCATCCTACCATGACCTTTAATGTTTCTTCTTCATACATGGTCTTCCACTCACATTTTGCTCTTCGTCTTCAAAGATGTATTAAGGTAGACTCACTCAAGATCATTATGCAAAAAGAATGGGCTTAAGTTGATAAAAATTGAAAAAGTTATGATCCTTTGAAGTGGACATACAATTCCTTGAACTTTCAAAGGAGACCTATAATGTCTTTTCACTTTTAATGACTTTCTTCACAAACTTTCCTCTTGACTTGTGAAGAGAAGTTGTTAATGATATCAAGGAGAATAATTTGCAAAAAGAAGCACCCAAAAATGTTGAAAATTAAAGGAGTTATGCCCTTGTGATCATGGAATCAAGAACTTATCAAATTAGGTCAAACACCTTGAATCAACTTTGAATCTCTTGAACTTTCTTTGCATTATAACGCATGAAGAGGCACATAAGACCTTGAAATGATGTTATCTTACATCACACTTGATTATAAATCTCATGGCTTGTAAAACTTGTTAAAGAAGGCATGGGAAATAACACACAGATCTATGGAGTTCCTTGATGAATCAAGCCACATAACCTTGGGATGAACTTGGTCAAATAAAGTTGAGAGATGCTTAAAATATGACACTTGATGATAAGAATATCTCTCTTACATTCTTGACCATTTAGATTTCATGATGCCCAATTGATTGAGGTTCGATCCATAAAACCCTAGCTTTATGAGAGAGAGTGAATACACTTGATTCCATCGTCTATAATGCACAAAGCTTTGAAGAAAGATACATATTTTTATATTTTAGTTAGTATAACATAAGAAAGAAGTATTCACAATCTAAACAAACATGAGTAAAAATCGATTAGAATGTACATAACTAAGTTTCAACACTAAAGGTAAAAAAAAATGAATTACATCAGTTGCAGAAACGTGGATTCGAACATATGACATTCCACTTAATATTTTTGAAATCACTAGACTCATTGAAAATAAAATGGAAAAAAAAAAAAAAACTACATATATCACAAAACATTGTGCTTTAGTATAGGAAAACATAAATTGATATATGGCACAAAATTTTAACTATAACTTAAACGTGCTTCAAAATATAGTTTCTGGTTCTTAAGATACAAATTCTAAAACAATTGAACCATCTTTTACTAATTTTCAACCGAGACGGTTCTTTCCTCTACCTTACATTGATAAAAAAAAAATACAAATATATAATAGTACAAAACTATGGTTGTTAGAAACAACTTGTTTTTCAGGACGCGTCTTATTTATAAGGAAAAAAATACCACTACTACATAAATATCTTTTAGTGTTTTAGGTAAATTACAAAAATGAAAGTACTTGTTACAAAAATATTTAAAGAATGCTATAAAAGAAGAAAATAATTAATCAGTTAATACATAAAAATTTATAAATTTTTAGTTTTAATTTTGATCGAGAGAATAAATAAACTAATAGTTTAACCTTTTTTTTTGTCAATTTATGATTAACAAGTACATTTTCTATGTTCAAATTTTTAAAACATAAAGAAATTTTCTTTTTATAAAAAAAAAAAAAAAACTAATTAAGTGAGAGTGAGAATCTCTTAAAAAAAATAAACAAAGTAATAGTAAGACGGAAGGTAAACTCTGCATCTGTCCTTCATTCTGACACATTTGTAACCCTTATACCCTAAGATTATTTTTAGCTTGTTGTATTTAAAATTGATTGGTATAGTCTCTTATTGATCGGTCATGGTGAAGTATCAAAATCTTTCATTTGTAACTTGAACAATCGATTATTAAGAGTCAATAATCGATTGGCCTAATTGATTATTCTATTAATTCATCTATGGATTTTATTCTTTTTTTTAATCTCATTTTCTTCTATATATATTTTATCACAGTCCTTCCACACAATCTTTGTGATGTATTAAAAGTTACTTGTTTCGATTTCCAGCACCAACAATTTTTTCTTTTCATTACGAAAAAGGGTTGTCATTATATATATATATATATATATATATATATATATATATATATATATATATATATATATATATATATATATATATATATATATATATATATATGAACACCTATCATCACGATTAATACTTGAAAACGTTGTGAATAGTACTTACACATTATCTCAGTTTATTTTAACAGCGGTGGTGATAAGTTTTACTTTCCCTCAAAATAGTTGTCACTCTGTTAACAAAACCCTAACAACGCTCTCTTCCATATCCAGCGAACTCGTCCCCATTAGCATCTTCAAACTTAAAGGTAATCAAGTCTGTCCATTTTCTCTTTCGTCTTCTTCTTCATAAGCTTTCTTCCATGGTTTTTATACGTTTTTTTCCTTTTTTTCTCAAAACAAAACCCTAACATCTCTCTCTTCTGATGCATCAAACTCGTCCTATTAACCATCTTTAAAGTAAAATGTAATCGTCTCCATTAGCTTTCTTACATTTTTCATATATTCTCCATGTATGACACTATTTCTTAAAAACAATTTTTTTCACTTGGCATGATTTACTTATCTTTTCAGTTATGTTTTCGTTTATGTTAAGATGCTGTTAATGCTAGTTTATGTTTTCAAAACAGATTAACATTCTAAAAGCTGTTTATATTTAGAAATATCGTTCAAAAGAGCTCATACTATGAGTTTGGTTCATAAATGGTTTGTGTTGCTATAGAGAAACAATATAAGAAGTATGAAGCTATTTTGGAAGCTTCACCCGACTTATATTTTTTCTTCATAAAAACACAAAGTAGATTAATTCCAGATCATTCCACGAATCTTTTTAATTGTAGGTATGTTGTTGATGTTTTGTTCATAAATATTGATGTGTGTCGTTGAGTTTACTATGATGTATGTAGATTGCTTGTAGATTCTAACATTTCCCTGAACATGCATTCATTTTGAGTGATTTAGAAAATAATAATTCGTAAATTAAGTTAAATGTGAAAACCAACTTAGATTAATCAATATTTTTTGAATTTGCATGCATCTCGTAATTCATCTATCTCTCTTTAACACATAGAACTTGGTTCAATGTCCCAAATTTTTCAAAGCAACAGTTCATTCTTTTAGTTTATATTGCAAAACATCAATTTTTTTGAGAAATTCTAAATCATCTTCATTGTTGTCATCATAATAATTATCATAATCGATTAAAATAATGATGATGATATAAATGATGATGATGATGATGATATAAATGATGATGATTCCGAATTACTTAACATATTGATGCTTTGCAAAATAAATTAGGAATGGGTCGTTGCTTTGAAGAACTCGTACATTAAATCAAATTCTATGTTTGAAAAACTGTGGTTCATTTAAGCTGTTTTTCAAGAATAATATACTTTTTCAAATTATTATCTTCTACATCAATTTTAATGGTTGTATATGTTTAGTGGGGTGTAGGAAAAAACAAACAATCTACATATTTTATAATAAATTCAAGGTACATACCACAACAATTATCTTCTATAACCGTGGCGAATAGTTAATTATATTTCAAATAATTTGTTGTTGTTGGATTTCAAATCCATGACCTAAACATATATCACAACGGTTGTTTAGTATAACGGTTGTGATAGGTAGCGCATTAGCTAGTTTATAATCATCCTTTACCTCACAACGGTTGGTCAGACATTGTGGTATTCATTTTTCAACCGTCACTATGCCAAATTTGGCTTTTAGCAGCACAGCTACAAAAGCGCTTTCAGAAAAAAGCGCTGCTATAGGTTTCGCTAAAAACAAAACTGAAAAACAAGGGAAAAAACACTAAAAAAGTGCTGGTATAGGGTATGTCTACAAAAGCGCTTTCTAAAAGCGCTGGTATAGGGCACCTTACGAAAGCGCTTTATATAAGCGCTGATATAGGGGTAGATATGAAAGCGCTTCTAAAAGCGCTGGTATAGGTATAGGGTACGAAAGCGCTTTTAGGGAAAAAGCGCTGGTATAGGGAACCTATGAAAGCGCTTTTGAAAAGCGCTGGCGTAGCTCATTTTAAAATTAAATTTTTTAAATCAAATTAAAACAGACGCGTTTGTCTTTCATTATTCTTCATCGTTCTTCTTGCCCTCACTGTTAACAAATGCTACAGCGCCAACCTCCACAGGGCCGACCACCACACGTCTGCTCGCTACCGCCAACCTCCACAACACCGACCACCACTCAACGTCTTCTCGCCGCCGCCACCGTTCTATATTCCAGTTTCTCTTTGTGAAGGTTAGCGAAATTCATGTTTCAACTTTTTCATTCTTGAATAAGAATTTTCTGTATTAATGAATGGGTCTGTTGTAGTTTTAGGGTTTTGTGTTGGAAATATACTCAGCTTATCTAACACCAATTTACTCAGCTTCTGTATTAATAAACCCTTGATTGCTTATCTAACACCAATATACTCAGCTTCTTTCGTTGATAAAACCACTGCATGCTGTAGGGATGCTTTCCAACTCATTTTGTTGCCAAACAGTGTGGAAAAAAACCCATCAAAGACCTTTTTCTATTCCTATCACCAACAAATTCAGGTCCACATATCTAAGAGCTCAACCTGAATCTCAAGTGTGTTTACTGTACCTTAGACCAAACTTTTTAGATCCTTTTAGATACCTTAGGATGTATTTCACAACTGACTAGTGTTGAATACTTGGATTTCTCATGTATCTGCGTATCAGGCTCACTCCATATTGCTGGTCAGGTCTAGTGCAAATCATGGCATAACATAAGGAATGTGTCTCATATCCTTCTTATCTCATGTAGTCTCAGGTCTAGTGCAAATCATGCATTAAAAGATAGCTTAAAATGAGAGGCAACAGGAATATTTGTTATCTTTGAGTTATACATGTTAAATCTTTGAATCACTCTCTTATTATAACCATGTAGAGTTATATTCATGCCATATAAGAAGGATCTTCTTTTCCTTTTTAGGATTTTCTACTCTTTGCATTGTTCCTGGATAAGCAATTTATTTTACAATATTCATTGAACTCTTCATTTAAATACTCAAGGCTATTTTCACTCCTAAGATCCTTAAATTTTCTATCATATTGATTACATAGGAACTAGTTAATAACATGATCAGTACGAGTTCATGATGTAATGTTCATTATCTAGCTTGATTTTTATGTTTTCAAGATCAAGTATCGACCTATTGAATTAATCCATATGATTTTCAATTGGAGGAATACCCGATTGCATCTTCAAAGTATATTTGAGTTTTTTTCCATTTTCTTTTCTATATGTTTAAATTAGAATTTGAAGGACTGAATTTCGTGTGTCTATTAGGATGTAGGTTCTTTTAGAATCTTTCAATCAATTTTGTCTTGGTGGTTACTAACTTTGTGAATTTGCTATAGGGGTAACTTGTGTAGAGTGAAAGTTTGATCGTTTCCCGGCCTAGTTCGACGTTTGGCGTTTTCTTGAGTTCGGTAACATCCGAGGTAAATTTCTTTCTCAAATTACTGGTATTATGATGAATTTTGCAGTATAGAAACTAACTTTAATATGTTCAATCTAACACGTAATAAAATCATTTTAAGCATACTTTTCTAGAACCAAATATTTGAGCATTTCGGTTTTGTAAATTCGAAAAGTCTAGAACATATGAACTACTTTATGCATTTTTCAAAAATCGAGTTCTAGCTAATTGAGTTTAGAACATATTTGAGCATTTCGGTTTTGTAAATTCGGGTGTTTGTAGTTTCTAGCTAATTGATAATTGATTTCATATCATTTTAAATAATTGAGTTCTAGATTGGGGTTTTTTTGATATTGTGTTAGTAGTGGTGTATTTAACTGCATCGTGTGTGTTTAATTTTACAGTTACTTTGAAGCCTCTGGTTTCTACTTGTACAACGCTGATTCAAACCTACCCGTCTCCCACATCAAGTCCAACTCAGGTTACTAGCCCCTTCTACTTGCTTATAGTTTTTTGTTTTCTACTTATAGTTTATTGTTTATGGTTCTATTTAATTTCAATTTAGTGTCTCTCAATCAGTTTTTTGGTTTGTGGACTTATATTACCTTGAAATAAGGTAATGTCTTCTTTAAGAAATCGGGGGTAGGCTGAAATAAGGTACTGTCTTCTTTTAGAGACTCAAACAATCGAGACAACTATAACTTCCTATCTTTAGCTAACTACCAACTTAACCAATATGAAAGCTATAGGTTCTCATTAGGTATTGCTTAAGTGTTGCTTATTCACAGTAGTATATTTTTGTACTATAGTTGCATAACAGTCTATTTCAAGACTTGAGTGGTTTGACAAGATTTATTTCTTTTATTCACACTTTATAGGATCTCATTAGGTATTCTGATCAAGACATAATGATGATAGCTATTTCTTATCTTGACAGAATTCCTTAGTACCTGATAGAGAAAATATGCACTCATACATCAGGTAATATTCACTCATCCGATATATTATTTAATTAGTCGAACAATTTATTTACACATTTCAATGAAAATAATCTAATATTTATTTTGTTTTTATTTAAGGTTGTTGTATGATAGAGTGTTGCGCGGGACTGCATTGTCAAACAAATTCCGTTTCGTGTCTTTCGCCCATTGCAGTGGAATGACAATTGCTACGGAACCGGAATCAGTTAGACAGCGCTTAGTCGATAGATTCCTGTCCACCGGCAATACAGAAAGTCTGATTCTTTGGGCGTATAATACCCAACCAGTAGGGTTAGTTTCTCATTCATGATTCATCTAATCTTTGTTTCTTTTGCGTTGCAAAATTTTCATATAACCTATTTTTTTAATTTATAGAGCATACTGGTTGTTGCTTGCTATCAACCCTATAAGAGAGGTGGTATATTTTCTGAATTCGGTAGATGGTGAGTGGAGCAATTATCCGGCTATGAAGGAAATGATTGATTTGTAAGTGGGATCGTTCTAAATATTCGTGTATATTTATATATTTAATTATTTGTGAGATTGATCTAAAGATATGCTTTTATATTTTTGTTAGATCAATACAAGTGTTCCGAAGTCAACGAGACGCACAGGTATCCCGGACTAAATCAAACAACATTACTTGGATCAAAGTGCAGGTACATTAATTTTCATAATTTTGCTTATAATATTTATGCTACTTGATAAAACAAGACAACTATAAAATCTTATTTGTTTTTCTATGTAGTGTCCGATACAGCGAAACAGTTCAGATTGCGGATACTATGTTTTGAGGTTTATGAAAGAAATCCTTCAAACGAATCAATTAGAGATTCCAATCACGGTATGGATTTATAACTTAATTAGATAACTTCTTATAATTTATTACATTTAACTAAATCATTCATATTATGTTTTTGTTCTGTAGTACTTTGACGACTTCTATGTTGCTTCTTACATGAAACTTAAGTTGGAAGAAATCAAAGAGGATTTGTGTCAATTTTATATTCATCAGCTATTCATGTAGGTATGAATACATTATTGTGTGAACAGTTTTATGAATACATTATTTTGATAATGACTTTGTGTTTGAGTTTCTTTGGTGGATGTTGGTTCATGTTTGTTTTTGTTGTTGTTGAGCCTTTAATTGACCGTGTTGTTCTGTTCATACTTTGCAGGACCAGGCCGGGAAACGATCAAACTTTTGAAGTATAATATTATAGTACTCTAGGATGGTTACTAACTTTGTTCATACTGTTGACAATATTTGAAATATAATATTGTTGATGTTACTGATTTAGTTTGTTTGACATGAGTTAGTTACATATGAAACTTTCTGTATATATATATATATATATATATATATATATCATACTTTACATGATTTAGTTTGTTTGACAGGAACTATAAGGATGTATATATATAATTTTGGATATTATAATGGTATTATATTAGTATATATATATATATTGTCCTACCTATGGTTGAAAATATATCGTCGAAAATATATTACAGGTCGAAAATATTACAGGTTCAAAATATATTACAGGTCGAACTGGGAGGCTTAAATTACTGGTTGCACTTTGAAATACCTCATTTAGCAACGACAGCGCTTCTAAAAAACACACTTAAAGGGCCACCTACTAAAGCGCTTTATTACTAAAAGCGCTGCCTAAGTTTATAAAAAAAACATAAAAAATAAAAAAAAAACACAATCTACGAAAGCGCTTTTGGAAAAGCGCTCTTATAGGGGAGGCTACCAGAGCGCTTTTTCCAGAAAAAGCGCTCTGATAGGGGGGGCTACCAGAGCGCTTTTTCTGGAAAAAGCGCTCTTATAGGGGGGCTACCAGAGCGCTTTTTCCAGAAAAGCGCTCTTATAGGGGGGGCTACCAGAACGCTTTTCTGGAAAAAGCGCTCTTATAGGGGTGGCTACCAGAGTGCTTTCAAAAGCGCTTTCGTTACCTACGGCAGCGCAGGCTTTGGCAGCGCTCTTAAAGCCCAAAAAAAGCGCTCTTATAGGGCTTCCGTGTTGTAGTGAATATAGAAGTTCATAGAAGTGTTGTTGAAATGCCTAAAACATGTCATCTCAATAGTATCACCTGGTAATTATTTATTGATTTTTGTTAGAAATTTCGTGAATTAGCATAAAAGGGCAAAAGTTGAGATAGAGAATCTAGAGAGTAATCAAAGGGATAGAGTAATCAAGGGAAAAGCATAGAAACTATCCCTTTCCTACTTTTAGTGTTTCAATATCATTTTTTCGACCTTCCATCTCAATTTCTCTATCCCTTTGATTACTCTCTAGATTCTCTATCTCAACTTTTGCCCTTTTATGCTAATTCACGAAATTTCTAACAAAAATCAATAGATAATTACCAGGTGATACTATTGAGATGACATGTTTTAGGCATATCAACAACACTTCTATGAACTTCTATATTCACTACAACACGGAAGCCCTATAAGAGCGCTTTTTTTGGGCTTTAAGAGCGCTTTAAAGTGCTGCCAAAGCCAGCGCTGGCGTAGGTAACGAAAGCGATTTTAAAAGCGCTCTGGTAGCCCCCATATAAGAGCGCTTTTTCCAGAAAAGCGCTCTGGTAGCCCCCCATATAAGAGCGCTTTTTCTAGAAAAGTGCTCTGGTAGACCCCCCCTATAAGAGCGCTTTTTCCAGAAAAAGCGCTTTGGTAGACCCCCCTACAAGAGCGCTTTTTCTAGAAAAAGCGCTCTTGTAGCCCCCCTATAAGAGCGTTTTTCCAAAAGCGCTTTCGTAGGTTGCGTTTTTTTTTTCTTTTTTTTAATCTTAGGCAGCGCTTTTAGTAATAAAGCGCTTTAGTAGGTGGCCCTTTAAGAGCGTTTTTTAAAAGCGCTGTCGTTGCTAAATGAGGTATTTTAAAGTGCAACCTGTAATTTCAGCCTCCCAGTTCGACCTGTAATATATTTTCAACCTGTAATATTTTCGACCTGTAATATATTTTCGACGATATATTTTCAACCATAGGTAGGACTATATATATACTAATATAATACCATTATAGTATCCAAAATTATATATATACATCATTATAGTTCCTGTCAAACAAACTAAATCATGTAAAGTATGAATACAGAAAGTTTCACATGTAACTAACTCATGTCAAACAAACTAAATCTGTAACATCAACAATATTATACTTCAAATATTGGCAACAGTATGAACAAAGTTAGTAACCATATATCCTAGAGTACTATAATATTATACTTCAAATCGACACAAATCCTACATGAATAGCTGATGAATATAAAATTGACACAAATCCTCTTTGATTTCTTCCAACTTAAGTCTCGTGTAAGAAGCAGCACGGAATTCGTCAAAGTACTACAGAACAAAAACATAATATGAATGATTTAGTTAAATGTAATAAATTATAAGAAGTTATCTAATTAAGTTATAAATCCATACCGTGATTGGAATCTCTAATTGAATCATTTGAAGGATTTCTTTCATAAACCTCAAAACATAGTATCCGCAATCTGAACTGTTTCGCTGTATCGGACACTACATAGAAAAACAAATAAGATTTTATAGTTGTCTTGTTTTATCAAGTAGCATAAATATTATAAGCAAAATTGTGAAAAATAATGTACCTGCACTTTGATCCAAGTAATGTTGTTTGATTTAGTTCGGGATACCTGTTCGTCTCGTTGAATTCGGAACACTTGTATTGATCTAACAAAAATATAAAAGCATATATTTAGATCAATCTCACAAATAATTAAATATATAACTATACACGAATATTTAGAACGATCCCACTTACAAATCAATCATTTCCTACATAGCCGGATAATTGCTCCACTCACCATCTACCGAATTCAGAAAATATACCACCTCTCTTATAGGGTTGATAGCCAGCAACAACCAGTGTGCTCTATAAATTAAAACAATAGGTTATATGAAAATTTTGCTACACAAAAGAAACAAAGATTAGATGAATCAAGAATGAGAAACTAACCCTACTGGTCGGGTATTATACGCCCAAAGAATCAGACTTTCTGTATTGCCGGAGGACAGGAATCTATCGACTAAGCGCTGTCTAACAGATTCCGGTTCCGAAGCAATTTTCATTCCGCTGCAATGGGCGGAAGACACGAAACGGAATCTGTTTGACAATGCAGTCCCGCGCAACACTCTGTCATACAACAACCTTAAATAAAAACATAATAAACATTAAATTATTTTCATTGAAATGTGTAAATAAATTGTTCGACTAATTCAATAATATATCGGATGAGTGAATATTACCGGATGTATGAGTGCATATTAGCGACACCTAGTTGTTCATGCGTAAAGATCTCTTCCAAGTCATCTATTGCAATATTTGACATGAACTCTACACCAAAGATACCTTCATCCATATTGATATTACGGAGAGCACCATCCTTCAAATCGGACATATCAACAAGTGTTCCGAGCGTCGTCCGGTATCGAGGCATAAAAGCACCACCTTTTTTGCCGCTTGCTTCGGAGGACCCTTGGGTGGTACGCTACGAACTTGTTGCGTCACTTGTTGTGACCCCCGAGCAGATGCCTAAAAATCATATAACAATCGGTAAAATATAAAATCATGCAGTTTTAGATTCAAATTATATATTAACACCTTAAATGTACCTCTTTTAGTGATGCAACAGACTCCTCCTCCAGTAAAATCCCTTTGTCCTTGATTGCGGGTTTTGTAGGAGCAGTCTAAAATTAAAATGTAAAACATAATTAACGTAACGGTGCAGAATTGACATTCGAAAACTAAATGATTCATAATGGTTTTCAATATACCTCATCACCAATGATAATGAGCTCCGAGGGCCATGCAACAAATGACCCTATTGCATCTCGCATCAATGTTGTCTCTGAGACCATGTCAGGTACCGGTAGCACCGCATCATGATCTAATACAACATCAACTGATACTTTCAGGTGTCCATCCGGGAGCGTTCTATGGTGAAGTAAATCTCCCACAGTGTTGTGCACTTTTCCCTTGCCAACTAGGTGATAATTCGGTGACGATAAGTATAGTTGGCAAGATGAAATGCCCTAAACCAATAGTAAATATAAAGTCATTATCATCAATAAAATAGAACAATTTGTAAGGAAAAAAATTTATAATTACCTCGGGAAGTTTTCTTTGACAGTTGAAACTAGCTTTATCACTAGTTTCTTTCACCGATGAAGTATTGCACTTTTCTCTCATATACATATCTTTATCTCTTTGCAATTCAGAGACTTGTGCTTGCAATTCCTGCAATTTTTGCAACACTTCTTCATTGGTAGGATTTCTTCTCCTAGAATGCTTGTAAAAAGAGGTTGGAGTCACACCATGACCTTTACCCCTCACCCGACCGGGATACTCAGGAGCATCTAGTGCTCTACTAAGTACGCTCCTATCATCCTGGTCCTCACCGGTGGATACCGATTGCGACAAGGTCTCCTGTAATTCATTTACATTTCAATAATTATTAGTGGAGATAAAAAAACATGTATATATTAAAAAACATTTGATTTAATTAAAGACACAGTGTTATACTTACACATTCAGCATAAACTCTTTGAACATCGGGATCGACAACTTGATTCTTGCCCACACGAGCTTCCTTCCACAACACATGTACTGGAAGCGAGGTTTCCTCACTTTTCGTCTCCTCTAACTATGCATTGACACAAATGATAAAATCGTCAAATAAAACACATTTAGACAATTAATTAAAATGCATTTCTATTTACTTACAATTTTTTCCTCTAAGCGTGCATATCCCAAACGCCCTTTTTTGTATGGATACGCAGCTTTTGATGCTCTCGCACTATTTGTGGCACTCCTTTTCCGAAAAGCTTCATCTCTTTGATTTACAAACTCAACCCAATCTTTTTCATCAATGAACATCTCATACTTTTTTGGACGTCCCGGGGCCTCTTCAAGAAAGTTTCCTTCTTTATCCTTAAGATAGTTGTTTGTTAGATAAGCTTTCCACCCTCTATATCTTTTTCCGGCCAAACTAAGAATGAAGCGTTTACGTTCATCTGGTATGGTAAAAGACCTCTGCAAACAAACATACGCATAGAGTGTGTTAGTATAAGTAATTTAAACAAATTATCGTCAAGAAAATAACAACAACCATATATGATACCTTAAGCTCGTCCCAAAGCATTTTTTTATCGTCCAACTCTTTGCTTTTCAGATTCCATTTAGCTACGGAGATGGAATATGCAAACGAACAAGTGTACCAATATAGCTTGTCAACTTTGCAGAATTAGGACCAATTGGTTGGTTATCAGAATTCCATTCCAAATTATACATCAATCCTTGGTCTTTATGTCGAATGATTCCCTTCATAACGGTGATGCCTCGTGCAACTTCTTTTGATAATGTATCGGGTTGAGGATCTGTATCCGGAGCATCTCTATCTTGTGAGTTTTCTTGTGGGTTCTCTTGTGGGTTTTCTTGATTACTAGCCATTGAACCTGTATCAAACAAACTAAAGCATATTAGTACACTATTAATAAGCTAACAATCTATACAAGTCAAATGGAAGTCAAACCATGCATGTACAAGTAAATCGGAATCGAAATCGATGAAATCAGAATAAGCGTCAAAAAAAGAAAGTTGTCGGAATTGAACGAAATTTATATGGCTATGGTAAAACGTCCTCACGGACTCAAAAATGAAGTCGGTTTTCCGAAATTCAGACCCTAAGCCCGACTTTTGATCACGGGCAGAAGCAAAACCGATAAAAAAACAGTCCCGAAATGTAAAGATAAGTGAATGAGCAGCTCCGGAATTGTCAAAATAGTATAGTTACATGTAAAGAAGTCGACAAACAGATACATGGTTCAAAAGTTATGTACAAAACGAAAATATGCACCAAAATTGAATAAGTATTGTAACAATCGGAATACAAATTGAAAAAAGTATACAAATTGAATATATAACAATCGGTACAAATTGAATAAAGCACATTAGTCGGAATATGTATACTATTACCTTTTTCACTAACGTCTCTTTCTTTTCTTGGTAGGATTGTGTTCTACGCGTCTCTTAACAACGTGGATGGTTGGATTGATCCAAATACCCTCATTATGATCATTTCTAGTACAAGATTCGTTCTCATTTTGATCGTTTCTTGTACAAGATTCAATGCCAACACCAATATCACCTTAATCTCCAATGTTTTCATCAACTATTTTGTTTGATAAAAGCACTATAGACCATTTCGTACTTGTCGGATCATTGACATAGAACACTTGTTTAGCTTGAGAGGCTAGAATGAAAGGCTCATCTTTGTACCCCACCCTGTTGAGATCCACTTGCAAAAATCCTGACTTATCCATTCGTATGCCATTATTATTTTCAACCCACTTGCAACCAAATACAGGAATTTGAAACTTTGCGTAATCAAACACCAAAATGCGCTCGATAACCCAAAAATATGACAAATTTGCAAATTTCGGATTTAAGTCATTCGCACTTGATATGTGCATTGCTTCAGCTACCAAGGTAACACCATTATTTTGCATAGTACTTTTATCATCCTGTTCTTTGGTATAAAATGTGTATCCATTAATTGCGTATGCGCTATAAGAAAACACAATTATACTTGGACCATAGGCTAAACATCTCAACCTTTATGTTACTGAAGCAGGATCTGAACGATACTTTGAATAAATATGTTCCCTAAACCACGGTATGAAACTTCGATTGTGCTCTCGTACTATCCAATTCTCATTTCTATTCGGATTTAAATCTCGGAGAACAACCTTGTGCAGTTCAACATAGGGCTCAACCTCAATCTCATTGTGCAGAACATACAAGTGCGCTTGATCCCGCTCGACCATTGATACTGTCACCACTTTATTTCCAATTAGCCTTTTTCCTTCTTTTTTTTCAACAATATGAGATTTGGGGAGTCCAATTGATTGAACATTTGACAGAAAATCAGTACAAAACTCAACCGCTTCTTCAAAAATGTATCGTTCGGCAATACAACCCTCCGGTCGACTTCTATTTTTCACGTACCCTTTTAATATTTTCATATAACGTTCAACAGGGTACATCCATCTCATATAAGCTGCTCCGCACAATTGTGTCTCTTTCACAAGATGAACGACTAGATGAACCATTATGTCAAAAAACGAGGGAGGAAAATACATTTCAAGATCACATAAAGTAACAACTATCTCTTTTTGCAATGTTGGTAAGATCGCGGGATCGATCACCTTACTGCAAATTGACCTGAAGAAAAAACACAGTTTAGTTATTGCGCTTCTTACTTTTTTTGGCAGAATAGAATGTATACCTATTGGTAAAAATTGTTCCATTATAACATGGCAATCATGCGTCTTCAAACTCTTTAACTTGAGGTCTTTCATGGACACAAGTCTTCTAATATCTGAAGAGTAGCCTTCTGGAACTTTAACTTCACTGAGGAACTTACATAATGTTTTCTTCTCCTTTCTAGATAGAGTGTAAACAGCAGGTGGCAGATATGTTCGTCTTCCTTTCGTCACGGGTCCCAATTCAGTTCTCATTCCCATGTTTACGATGTCCTTCCTTATGTTAAGGGCATCCTTAGACTTTCCTTGTTTATTGAGTAACGTACCTATAACGCTGTCAAATACATTTTTTTCAATATGCATAACATCCAGGAAATGTCTTACGTACAACAACTTCCAATATGGAAGTTCAAAAAAAATTGACTTCTTCTTCCACCCACCCTTGACAAGTGAATGTGCAAAAGGCTTGCCAAACTGAGTGCTCACATCTTTCACCTTTTCAAAAATTTGATCACCTGACAAAAAAGGCGGGGCTGTACGATGTTCGGCCTTTCCATGAATGCTTTTCTCCACCCGCGGTAGTGATGATTAGAATTTAAGAATCTACGATGGCCGAGAAAGACATTCTTCTGCTCGTGTCGTATCGGTTTCATCTTCACAAACAGGTGTTAGGAGTAAATTAATGGTAAATTCATGTGTTAATAGAAGTGATTTAGTCCCCAAACCAATGCAAAATGTGATGAATCCATAGGTTTTTATGAAGAATTGAACTGAATAAGTTTAGTTCATGTATAAAGCAAATCGAATCACTTGTGGGTGTTATTGTTGCAGGTTTTGAGCTGAATTAGAACTTAAGAAGAACATGAGGAGGATAGAGAGCTTGAAGTCTCAAAGGCAAAGGAAAAAGTTGGTTTCTGCAAAGGTCGCGCCGCGAGAGTTCTTCCTTGCGCCGCGAAAGTATCTCTGTTTGAGGGGCGCGCCGCACCAGCCCGTTGCCGCGCCGCGGCCTCGGCGTTAAAAGCCCAAAAAGTCTGTTTAAAAGCCCTAGCTTCCAAGAGAAAAAGGGTAGTTAGAGAACTTTGTGGGAGCGAAATTAGGAGAGCTATCTGATTCTGAAGCTGAGAATAACAATAGAAGGTGGATTCTTTACCAATTGAAGGCATTCTATTGATGAAGATGAATTCCTCCATTGATTCTTGTATGTTCTTCATGTCTATGGAGAGCTAAATCCCTCTTGTTGAGTCTAAGGTAGTAGTTAACCAATGAATATACATTACCATTGATTAATCCCTGTGAACAATTGTTGAATTTATTATCAATAAGAAACCTTGCTTTTAATTTACATCATTGTTGAATCTTTGATCGAAAGAAAGGATTTAACTTTTGCCCTAGGTTACTATATTGATTCAATTGCAATTTGCAAAGATGGAATTGTAATTGGGTTTTCATAATTATCGTTCTTAATTACTATTATCGTTATTGTGATTTGGAGAGATCGAATCTCATACCGGTAAAAGTTATCTAATTTGATTTGCAGACATGGAATCTTATTTGAGGATAAGTGAAGATAATGATTCAAAGGATTGTTCTATTGTGAATTAATTGATAATTGTATAGGATTAGGTTGATGAACCCTAAAGACTCAACATCTTTCTTTATTTGTTAACACAAAGTCCTTTACTTGCTTTTATTTTATTATTTGCTTTTGATATTATTATTAGTATAAAACAAACCAAACCAAATTTCTTAACTCAAAATAAACAACTATAGAACGGCAGTGATATTAACCAATCCCTGTGGATACGATATATTACAGAAAATATTTACCCACAAATACTTTCAACAAATTGGCGCCGTTGCCGGGGATTGGTGTCAATATTGCATGCATTGCAATAGTTCTTATTTTGAGTTTTAATTTTTATTTTCTCTATTTGGTCGTTTCACGTGTTTGCTAGTTTTGCAGAAGATTGTGTATGCGCAGCAAAGTTTCTAGCGATCAACTTCTTTTTGATCCCGAGATCGAAAGGACCGCTAGGAGGTTAAATAGCAAAGCACGAAAAAGAGCGAACATAGCAAAATCAAGAGACAACGCAACCGCGACATCGTCACAACAACTTGAAACCATTGACGAGTCGCAAGAAGGATTCTTCTTTCACGAACTATTCACGGAGGAAGAACCGGAAGTTTTTATACAACCTACTGTTGGCAACATGGCTGCTAATGGTCCATGTACTAATAGTCCAAGACTCAATCCTCAGTTCGCGAGAACTGCCGCCAACGGGCGACCGACAGAACTGAAGACCGGTATCATACAATTGATCTGTGCAAGTCCTTTCGCCGGATTGGACCATGAAGACCCGTACACGCATCTTACTCGATTCTATGAGTTAGCAGGTACTACGGGTGTCGCTCAAGCTGATGAGGAAGCATTATTTAAGAGGTTGTTCCCACACTCTTTGCTATCTAAGGCAAAGGATTGGTATCTGGATCAACCCGAGGTAGTGATGACAAATTGGAACACATTGGAAGAAAAATTTCTGGAACGGTTTTACTCTCAAAACCGATTCTTCGAAGCAAAAACAGCAATAGCAGTATTTTCTCAAGGTAGTAATGAATCTTTGAATGAAGCATGGGAAAGGTATAAAGCTATGTTGAGAAAGTGCAAAGGACACGGTTTTTCAGACGTTGACCAAATCCATATGTTCCGTAACGGTCTCACAGCTACAAACAAGACACTTTTGGACGCCACAGCTGGTGGTTCTCTCATGTCCAAAACACCTGAAGAAGCTACTCAGATAATAGAGCGAATGGCTCTAAATGATCGTCAAGGCAATCATGATCGAACGGTAAGAGATAAGAAACCCGGAATGTTAGAGTTGAACAACAGTGATGCTCTACTTGCTCAGAACAAATTGCTAACTTCACAAGTGGAACTTTTGACACAACAAATGTCTAAACTACCACAACAAATCAAGGAGCTGAACGGGGTATCTAATTCATATCAAGTTGCTAGGTGCGAATTGTGCAAGGGAGATCATCAAACAGGATTCTGTCCACCAGTGCAAGAAGAAGAAGTGAATTACATGAATAATAACCAAGGACAAAGGCAGAATCAATATCAGAATCAGCCATACCAACAAGGTTATCCACCAAGATACAACAACCAAGGGTACCGACAAAGACCACCGAATCAATGGTATCAACAACAAGCATTCCAACCATACACTCAACCACCACAACAACAGCAAGGAGGACAATCCAAGTTGGAGGAGACAGTGAATCAGTTCATTCAAACATCAGTAATAAATCAGAAGAACCAGGAAGCGGCAATTAAAAACCTGCAAAATCAAGTGGGGCAAATAACACATCAACTTACTCTACAGGCACAAGGAGCCTTACCAAACTCAACCGGAAAAAAACCGCAAGACCAGGAGAAAATTAATGCTGTTACAACAAGGAGTCAAAGGGGTTCAGAATCGGAAAAAGAGAAAGAAGAGATAGGTGACCCTATGGCGATGGAGGTAGATCTGGAAATAAGAGAGGACCTAAAAGAGCCAGAAGTTGTAATACTACCAATGAAACCAGTTGAAGAAAAAAATAAGAAAGATGTTGAACAGGTGATTAAACCACCCCTCCCTTTGCGAGTAACAAAGAAGGATTCAAAAGAGAAAGACGTTCGGAAATTTACGTCCTTGTTCAAAAAGTTAGAAGTGAATTTACCTTTCTTTGAAGCACTGGAACACGTACCTGTGTATAAGAAATTTATGAAGGAGGTATCGGCGAAAAAAAGATCACTAGAGGGAGAACCAAAAATGGCAATCGAAAAATGTAGTATAGTCGCTGCAGCAAGAAAAATCCCAATTAAGAGAAGAGACCCTGGGGCGGTGGCGATACCATGCACTATCAAGAATATATCATTTAAAAAGGTACTTCTCGATTCTGGCTCTAGTGTGAGTCTAATGCCGTTATCCATTTTCAAAAGGCTTGAATTAGACAAGATTAGTGAAAGTAAGTCGCAATTACGGTTCGCAGATCACACTATTAAGAAATCTTATGGAGTAGCGGAAGATGTACTAGTAGAAGTTGATAAGTTTGTTTTCCCTGTTGACTTCCACATCATGGACATTCCGGAAGATGAAGAAACTCCGATCCTTCTTGGGAGACCCTTTTTGTCGACAGGACGCTGTAATCTTGACATTGAAAAGGGGACGCTAACGCTAAAATCATTTGATGAAGAAGTAACCTTGAAGATGCTGGGAGTCAAGAAACACAGGTCAGGGGTAAATGAGAAAAATTCAACTGGTATACCGGAAGGTGCACAAGAAAACAAAAATCTCAAAAACCTCCAAGAAAAAGTCTCTAACATATCTTCTCCAATGAAACCAAATTATGATGATGTCAAAAGTCCTAAGAGGGCTAAGGAGAGTGATAAGAATGGGGAAGATAAAGTGAAGAGAAAAGCTATCCATGCTTTTTATCTTCATGAGTTTGTGGGTATGGAAGTACAAAGTAGCGAGTGTTGGAAAAGGAAATACCCTCCATAAAACAAGGGGTAATGGACCGTCGAGCCATGCGACGTTAAACGAAGCACTTTGTGGGAGGTAACCCACACTTCTAATGTTTTATTTTGTTTTTTTTATTTTTATTTCAGGAAAAGATAAGGGAACCTTTCTGGTGAGAGCTAGGAAGAGGCAATTGATATTGCAATACCCTCTGTGAGTCAACCCTCCCGGGCTTGTTCTGAAACATTGAGGTCAATGTTTAGTTCAAGTTTGGGGGTGGATTTACTCTTTTGCATTTTTCAATTTTCTGTTTATTATTTCTTTAAAGTTATGTTAAGTATTGCAATTCGTTGTTTCTTTCAGTTTTAGTTTTTTTTTTTGTACTCCCAGTTAGAGTAGGTAGTCCCATAACAAAGCGGGAATCTCAAGCGAAGTATCAACAAGGAAGCAACATGTATGAAAAGTGGTAGGAAGTGAATGTTCAAACTTTTTCAGTTTCACTTTCTTTCTCAAATAAGTAACAAAGCAGGTATGAATTTTCAAACTCAAACTCTTAATGTGTGCAATGAAACTTAAGGTGTTAGTAAATACTGTCAGAAGTTCTTTATGGTACATTGTTTATTGGATCAGCTTAGCCTTAACCATTGTGAGGAAAGCCTTCCATTGTTTACTATATGCAGGAGACCATCAATTGTTTTGACTTGTTTGTATCATGCTAAACCGGTTGTTGCATCGTTTGTGGAAATCTGTGAAAGTGATTTAGGAAATTGTTTGAATCTGAGAGTTCTTTTAGCCTGTTCTAATGCACAACTTATTTTCTTCTGTGAGAGTGTGATCCTTTGCTAACCATTCTTTGAGCCTGAGGTCAAGATAAGCATTATAATATACACCAAGGAAAATATCTGGTGAGTTTTGATCTCAATAAAAAGTTTTGTTCTGGACCATCAACCATAAAATTTGGTGATGTGTTTTCTCTTTGACCTTTTTAGAAAGTAGAGGAGCATTCATATAATCTGAATACAGGTTGATCTCCAAGTTGGGGAGAGTCACATTTAAAAGAAGAGTAAGTACTTATGGTAATCGGTGAAAGATAAAAGAAGTCGTAGCTTGAAAAAAAAAAAGAGAAGTAACAACGTTTGAATATAAAGATTGTTGAAAAAAAAAGTGAAAAAGAAGAATCAAGCTACGAATGAATGAAAAAAGATGGAGGAAGTAGAGTTTTAGAGAAAAAGAAATAAGTTATGAATTGGATGCTTCCCTATATTAGGAACAACCCTTGATTATCTTCTTTTCTTTGAATCTAAACCACATTACAACCATAGAAAGACCTTCTGATTCTCAGATTCCACAAGACTTGATGCGAACAATTTGGTGAACGTATGATATGGATCTTTGTTGATTTAATTGTTTGGATGAGTGTTTAACCCCTCTTTTATTCATCATACTTTTTGATGAGAGTGATTAGTGCTGATTCAATTACAATTGTGTAGTGTTTTGAACTTCTGGAGGTAATTTGCTTTCAACGTTTGTTTCATGTGGATATTCTGAGTTTGCAGGTAGAAGAGGAGTATTTGACTTAGTTACTGGATTGAACCACTTGAGAAAAACTTTTTGAAAAACTTGTTGCTTGATTGTCGGTAAACTTTGCTGGAGGTAAGTAATTTTGTTTAGGGACAAACAAAACTCTAAGTTGGGGAGAGTTTGTTAGGAGTAAATTAATGGTAAATTCATGTGTTAATAGAAGTGATTTAGTCCCCAAACCAATGCAAAATGTGATGAATCCATAGGTTTTTATGAAGAATTGAACTGAATAAGTTTAGTTCATGTATAAAGCAAATCGAATCACTTGTGGGTGTTATTGTTGCAGGTTTTGAGCTGAATTAGAACTTAAGAAGAACATGAGGAGGATAGAGAGCTTGAAGTCTCAAAGGCAAAGGAAAAAGTTGGTTTCTGCAAAGGTCGCGCCGCGAGAGTTCTTCCTTGCGCCGCGAAAGTATCTCTGTTTGAGGGGCGCGCCGCGCCAGCCCGTTGCCGCGCCGCGGCCTCGGCGTTAAAAGCCCAAAAAGTCTGTTTAAAAGCCCTAGCTTCCAAGAGAAAAAGGGTAGTTAGAGAACTTTGTGGGAGCGAAATTAGGAGAGCTATCTGATTCTGAAGCTGAGAATAACAATAGAAGGTGGATTCTTTACCAATTGAAGGCATTCTATTGATGAAGATGAATTCCTCCATTGATTCTTGTATGTTCTTCATGTCTATGGAGAGCTAAATCCCTCTTGTTGAGTCTAAGGTAGTAGTTAACCTATGAATATACATTACCATTGATTAATCCCTGTGAACAATTGTTGAATTTATTATCAATAAGAAACCTTGCTTTTAATTTACATCATTGTTGAATCTTTGATCGAAAGAAAGGATTTAACTTTTGCCCTAGGTTACTATATTGATTCAATTGCAATTTGCAGAGATGGAATTGTAATTGGGTTTTCATAATTATCGTTCTTAATTACTATTATCGTTATTGTGATTTGGAGAGATCGAATATCATACCGGTAAAAGTTATCTAATTTGATTTGCAGACATGGAATCTTATTTGAGGATAAGTGAAGATAATGATTCAAAGGATTGTTCTATTGTGAATTAATTGATAATTGTATAGGATTAGGTTGATGAACCCTAAAGACTCAACATCTTTCTTTATTTGTTAACACAAAGTCCTTTACTTGCTTTTATTTTATTATTTGCTTTTGATATTATTATTAGTATAAAACAAACCAAACCAAATTTCTTAACTCAAAATAAACAACTATAGAACGGCAGTGATATTAACCAATCCCTGTGGATACGATATATTACAGAAAATATTTACCCACAAATACTTTCAACAACAGGACACGCTTTTTGACCTTTATTGCTGTACCCGGATAGATTTCCGTATGCTGGAAAATCATTAATTGTTCCAAACAACATCGCCCTCAAGTTGAAACTTTCTTTCCTATACCCATCGTAAACCTCCACACCGTTCTCCCACAAAAACTTTAAATCTTCGATTAAGGGTGCCAAGTATACGTCTATGTCATTCCCTGGTTGTTTAGGCCCAGAAATTAGCATAGATAACATCATGTACTTACGCTTCATACATAGCCACAGAGGTAGGTTATAAATCATAAGAATCATAGGCCATGTGCTATGCGAGATACTTTGAATACCATGCGGGTTCATTCCATCAGTAGACAATGACAAGCGAAGGTTTCTTGCTTCTTTTCCAAATTCAGGATAATCAGTATCAACTTTCATCCACTGTGGTGAGTCTGCCGGATGTCGCAACTTTCCATCAATAATTCTTTCATCTGCATGCCAAGTTAAGTGTCTTGAATCGGTTTCACTATGATACATGCGTCTAAATCTCGGAATTATAGGAAAATACCATAAGACTTTGGCCGAAGAAAATTTTTTCTTATATCGAGGGGCACTGCATTTAGAACACTCATTCAACGCTGCATACTCGTTTTGAAACAAAACGCAATCGTTTGGACATGCATGTATCTTATCATAGCTCATGCCAATAGAGGACAACATCTTTTTGGCCTCATACGTTCGATTGGGAAGAACATTATCATTTGGTAGCATATCTTTCATAAGGGCTAATAACTCTGTGAAACTTTTATCCGACCATCCATTGTCCGCCTTTAAGTTGTACAACTTTAACACCGCAGACAATCTTGTGAATTTTGTACAACCATCATACAACGGTTTCTCTGCATCGCTTACCAACCTCTCGAACATTTTGGGACAATCCTCAAGATCTTCTTCAAGCGCTTCTGCAATCTCTTCGACTCGATCATAATCATATGTGTCTGTGCAATCGTCGTTTGAAGCATACTTCGTATTACACCTTAACTCAACATTCCCGTTACTTTTCTCACCATGCATTGTCCAACATGCATAACTTCTATCAATTCCAAACCGTAGTAAATGCGATGCCAACTTATTCCCGTCAACCTTACCCCCATAACAGCAACCTAAGCAAGGACACGACATTCGAATCGGGTCTTCGGAGTGCGCAACCGCAAACTTAACGAATTCCCATACCCCTTTCTCGTACTCTTTCGACAATCGGTTTGAATTCATCCATGTTTTATCCATGTCTTAATTAAGCTAAACAAATGCTTTTGCTTCTTGGTTTCTCTATCAGGTACTAAGGAATTCTGTCAAGATAAGAAATAGCTATCATCATTATGTCTTGATCAGAATACCTAATCAGATCCTATAAAGTGTGAATAATAGAAATAAATCTTGTCAAACCACTCAAGTCTTGAAATAGAATGTTATGCAACTATAGTACAAAAATATACTACTGTGAATAAGCAACACTTAAGCAATACCTAATGAGATCCTATAGCTTTCATATTGGTTAAGTTGGTAGTTAGCTAAAGATAGGAAGTTACAGTTGTCTCGATTGTTTGAGTCTCTAAAAGAAGACAGTACCTTATTTCAGCCTACCCCCGATTTCTTAAAGAAGACATTACCTTATTTCAAGGTAATATAAGTCCACAAACCAAAAAACTGGTTGAGAGACACTAAATTGAAATTAAATAGAACCATAAGCAATAAACTATAAGCAGAAAACAACAAACTATAACCAAGAAGAAAGGGCTAGTAACCTGAGTTGGACTTGATGTGGGAGATGGGTAGGTTTGAATCGGCATTGTACAAGTAGAAACCAGAGGCTTCAAAACGCAGAAAATGAGCGATGTACGTCGAACTAGGCCGGGAAATGCTGCTAATTCAAAGGAAAGAAAACTTTTATTATAAAAACGACCCACCATAGCAGTTCATTCAAAGCACAACTAATTACTTTGGCAAGAGAGAAAAATTAATTACCTGTATAGAAGTAAGCAACTTCTAGACCCACACAATGTAAGATTATTGAAAACTATCAAACTTCCACTCTTCACAAGTAACCCCTATAGCAAATTCACAAAGTTAGTAAGTTCATCACTTAACGACTAACAAAATTGACATCAAGAATCATAACAACATTGTAAAAAATCGGCATTATGTACATGGTGCTAAACATATTTAAAATCAAGTAAACACATGAATAATGATGTCAATGTAACCATGAATAATTAATATTCATGGATTTCAATCTATAATCTTCATCATCTTTAGGTTTGAATCTAATGAGAATATACAAAAAATAAAAAATAATGAGACAAAAGAAACAATGAGAATATACAAAAAATAAAGTCAACACATATGAGCCAAACGATAGAACAAAATCAAAGAAATGAGCAAAAATTCAAAGTCATCGGAAATGAACCAAACTCATATATAGGGATGGCAATGGATATCCATGGGTACGGATACTAGTCTTCCGCTACCCATCCGTTTAATAAAAATGGTATCCATATCCGCTCCATACCCGTGTGGATATCTGTCGGGTGGGTATCCGTGATATTTTAAATATCCGCGGGTATTTATGGATACCCATGGATACTTTTTTGATTGAAATTTACTAATTTTCCATATATTGAATAGAAAATTTATCTTTTTATTAATAGAAAAGTATGTGTTATACATTTACTATATTAAATTCAAAAGCCTTATAATGAATATTGATGTAGAATGTGAAAAAATGTTAAAAGAATATTTAAGTATACTAATTGATATTAAAAAGATATTCAAGTATACTAATTTTAAAAGGATATTTAAGTAATTTTAATCACTATTAACGGATATGGATACCCGCGGATATGGATACCATCAAATCCGTATATGTACCCGTAAGTAAACGGGTAACTAAATATCCGTTTATAATACCCGTGGATATCCGATAAGCTATCCAACCCGTGCCCGTGACGGATTTTAATCGCGGATACCCGTGGGTATGGGTTTTTTTGCCATCCCTACTCATATAGTCACATCCAAATGTCCCACTGAACTCAAAAATAATATTGGTTTTTACCGAATTTCGACCGGAAGCGAGACTTTTAAGCCGATTAACAAAACAGTAGCATAAATGGAAAATAAAGTGCACGAAACTTGCAAATTGAGAAGGAAAGGAACAAACAAGCATAAGGCAATAAACTTCCAGAAATCAAGAGCCACAATTAACATCCAACAACTCAAGTTCCAAATTACATCAACAATTGAATCCCAACTCAAAATGCACAATGATTTTCTCTAGTTTCTACACTTTCTATGAGTCAAAATAATAATGAAATGCATCAACAACTACCTATAAAAAAACTGCATTATTTGTGTTCAAAACAATCTCAACCACCTTCACAAAGCATGTTATATCCAACTCTAATGATCAATCCTTCACACAAGGCAATTCTAAACAATTTCTAGCAAGTAAAAAAAATGGAAACACGACACAACTCATGCTCAAGAATCTAGTTTATCCGACAACAATTATCAACAAGATTCAAATCAAGAACTCTCACCATATTCAAATTCAAATTCACAAACCAACCATAACACTAACTCCATTGAAAATTCAGCAACACCACCTTCATTAACAACTCTATCATTATCAACTTTAAACAATACAACACATCAATCCAAATAAAACTTCCAACACTATTATCATTCATATTTGCAACAAGAGACAAGCAATTTCATCATCACTTAATGAACATCATCAATAAATAGTGACAACATCAATGCCAACAATTCACAGTAAATATCCTTCATATCAACACTTAACATGTGCACTAACAAACCATATCAACTAAAACCCTAACAATGTCATCTAACAATATCAACTAAAACCCTAACAATATCATCCCTCAATATCAACTAAAACCCTAACAATGTCAGTAAAATATTGGATTATTCAATAGAATCTACCTTGAGATAGAGATAATGGAGAGAGATGGAGAACAAGCAAGGTGCAACAAGAACGGTGGAGGACGACCGGAGGAGGGCGACGAACGGTGGAGGATGGCGAACGGTGGAGGACGGCGAACGGTGGAGGAAGGCGAACGTTGGAGAACAGACTGAGTTGAGTTTCGTGGGAGAAGAAGTACTGTTCATGAAAAATAGAATATTGAATCTGTCCAGTACTGAAGCATTTCTTTTTTTTTGTTTTAATTAAATGGGCTTAGACGACGCTTTGGAGAAAAGCGCTCTCGTACCCCCCCTTTACCAGCGCTTTTAACAAAGCGCTTTCATTACCCCCCCTTTACCAGCGCTTTTTAGAAAGCGCTCTGGTACCCTCCCCCCCCCTTTACCAGCGCTTCCTAGAAAGCGCTCTCGTACCCCCCCCCCTTTACCAGCGCTTTCTAAAAAGCGCTCTCGTACCCCCCCCCTTTACCAGCGCATTTTTCCCTTGTTTTTTATTTTTATTTTTATTTCTAAAAAGCGCTCTCGTACCCCCCCTTCCCAAAAGCGCTTTCGTAGATGCGCTGCTAAAGGACAAATTTGTTGTAGTGATTGAAGTAACAACAGGATCAAAAGATCAAAATTAAGTAAATGCAATATTTATATACATACACTCTCAAAAAATTATGCTTATTTTATTTCATGAGCTGTATACTACTCCCAAAAGTAAGTTCACACAACAATAAAAAAACACATTTCATCTCGGACGCGAAATACATTTGACCTCGAATAAAAGAGCGAGATAACGAAGGTAGTCATGAAAAATATCAACATTAAAAGTGCGAGGGAAAAATATTTATGCACATGTGTTCGAACCGCAACTTCTGCCTTTTTAGTATTTCCAACACCAGCGCATCAAACCTCTCGGTTTATCAATAACACCGAGGGGTAAGATTGATCTTTTTTTAAATTCGTTACAAACTACATAATATTTATAAATTAATTGTTTACCCATAATATTACATTGTTTACACAGAATATTTCTGTAAATATACATAACAAATTTTGAATCTGATTCATCATCGTCACTGTTGGTGAAGATCTGATGTTGGATCCTCGTTTCATTGAAATGTCGGAGAAGATCTTTTGTGAGTGAGGTGTCTTTGTAACTCTTGATGGATAGCATAGGTTTTCAATATTGATGAACTTACCATTAGGTTCATGGTTAGTCCGTTTAAAACCATAGGTTAGAAGAGCAGCCTGTTAAAATCTCAAAAGGTTATAGGTTATTATGTTAAACCAAATTGAGCTCAAATATTTTGTGGAGAGAAGACTTACCGGTTTAATCTACCGTTGGGAAGGAAGCTTGGTCACTTCAGTCTCATCATTATAATGGAGAAGACGAAAACGATCATATCTTTCGTCTTGTATTATCATGGTTGTAGGACAACCACCATTTCCTTGTATAAGAGGGTTTATGAGTTTCACATACTAAAAGCTCTCATGTATTTAATGGAAATTCTCAAGATCAATTATTGGGAGGTCCTTTTGATTTAACCAAACCTCTATAATTCTTGGTGTTTTTCTTCTTCCCTTAAACTCTTTTACTTTCCTCAATTTATTTTTATATTATGCTGCTTAGATATAGAAAATTATGTTCAAACTTTGATTTTAAACTCAATTTTTTTTCAAAACAATACTTTTCCAAACCACACAATTCACCCCTCCCCCCACATGGGTGTGAAGTCTCAAGTCCAACAATATGGAAGTCAGGAAGAGCTCGTTGTAATAGGATACGCATATGCTAGCTTCCGAACAAATAAAGACGACTTTATATTGCAATATGGTTATTTGTTTTGCTTAAATGGTTACGTTGTGATATGAAAAAGTTCAAAACATGATATGGATGTTAATTCTACAACCGAGACCGAGTATATTGTTGCCTTAAATGCAACAAAGGAAAACATTTGGATCAAGAAATTCATTAGTGAACTTGTCATAATCCCTAACATTGTGGATCATATTGAACTCTATAACGATAACAATGGTGTCATTGCATAATATAAGGAGCATTGATCACACCAACGATCCTAACATATACTTAGGAGCTAGCTATCACCTAATATCAGAGATAATAGATATAAGATATGTGAATATACCAACACTTGACAATATTATGCTAACCCCATTACTAAAGCCTTATGAGCAGTAGAAGCCTGGTGCACATACTAGATCTAAGTGTATTAGGTGTATGCATTATTTTCGCTAGTGCTAATAGGAGATTGTTGGTGTAAGTCCTGGAGACCGATAGTTTTATTAGAGCTTGGAATTTGTTTCAAATTATATAATAATAATAATAAGAAGAAATTTATTTATAATGTTTATTTTTTCAATTTAATAAATTTTCTAGAATAGCTAGTCCGTTTGATGAAGCATTAAGTGCGACTTAATTGTGGAATTCCCATTAAATAGAAGCACATTATCCTTAATGTCATTACTAGAAAATTCGCTTTTAGTGATCAGATTAGAGATCGAAAAAGTTTAAAAACCGGTCATTAAAATATTTTGCGACCAATTTAGCGACCATAATTTTTTGGTTAAAAAAGTGTTAGTCGCTAAGCTTTTACTATGATTTAAGTGACTGAATTTGTGATTGAATTTAGTGACCGAATTTGGTGACCAATTTTAGTGTTCTTTTTTATAAAATAAAATTAAAACTAACCAGAAATCAAACTCTTGACCTCCACTTATTTTAATAACACCTTACCATTATACCACTTAACATATATTGTTATATTTTATATTTAAACATATATACATATAACAAAGAAATAAATTTTTTAAAAATTATTAAATAAAATTTAAAAAATCACTATATAAATTTAATTTTATTATGCAATTTCATTGCACACATAAAATTGTATAATAAAAATAAAATTCACGTTTATTTAAATATATAATTTATTTGATGAAACAATAAAAATGTGTAACTTTTACTTATAATTTAAAATTCAAAGAGAATTAAAATCTTTAATAGAAGAGAAATAGTAATAAAATAAGGATTAAAACTATAAAATAAAAAGATTACTGATCCAAATTCAAATTTCGGTCTCTAATTCTTTTATATAAAGTAAATTGTATATAAAAAACTTTTTTTTGCGATCGAAAAGGCGGTTAAAAAATTTTGGTCTCTAAATCGATGACTGATTTATTTTAGTAATCTCATAAAATTGGCTCAAGAATATCAAATTTTGGTGGCTAATTCAGTCACTATAGTGATCGAAATTTTTTGGTCACTAAAAACGACTTTTCTAGTAGTGCGTATCCATAGTCAAACTTTATTATGAAGTGAGATAAAATTAAAGCATTGAGACTATTAGATGGATAAACTAATGATCACATCTCACTGATCATGGAGGAAGAGTTATCAAGTCTTCATATGTGTATAAATATTAAGAGTAATATTTATACTGTAATGTCCAACCATGAGAATATTGCATATAATATTATGCAAGTGTCGTAAGTTATTCGCAATGTGATAATGGTATATACCACACTCGACCTGAAACAACTATGGATCCTAGATGTAGAATCAAGTGCTTTATTTCTGATCAAACGTTGTGTGTAACAGGATGCCCCAAAAGTTGATTGATGGATACTCCACAAATCATGCTGAGGGACACAAGTGAAGTAGAGGAAATTTGCACATCCCTCATAACAGGATAAATCTAAGGGTCAAATATTGAATTAAACAAGGGTGACATGGTCTATGTCTTGTGTTCAATATATATATATATATATATATATATGTGTATATATATATATATATATATATGTATATATATATATATATATATATGTATATATATATATATATATATATATATATATATATATATATATATATATATATATATATATATATATATATATATATATATATGAAGTAAAAAGGATAATTATACACATAAATATTATCACGAATATGTTTTACCGAAATACATGACATTTTTGTGAATTGGATACCAGTGATATGTCGTTAGATTTTTCTCAGTTTTTATGATAATAAATGTGTGATTTCACATAATTGCCTACGTCACGAGAATCTAAGGGTCACCCACATAATGGCACATTAATGAGAGAAAATAAATAAGTGAAGCTTATTCAATGTGCGGTCATGCAATGCACTAACGTTAATTAGGGAAATGCAATACACCGTAAGGTACGGTGTACTTATGATCAATATATAACATTGTAAGGTACAATGTACTTAAGTGAACTAAGGAATACCGTAAGGTACGAGATACTTATATAAAATATGAAACATCGTATGATACAATGTGTGTAAGTGAAATACAATACACGGTAAGGTACAATGTGCTTTGTGAACTTGTTCAGCTTGCACCCTCTAAAAGCCTTTATATAAATAAAAACTTTGTGTAAAATTATTTGTTGCTTGACAAAATTCGGTTTGTGAAACACTTGCCTTACTTCTCTCTCTCAAAGTCTTAATTGATAACAATTAGGACAAAAATTGAAGGCATTATGTTTGTGCGGACTAAATAGAAGTGTTGTTGTTCGTTCAATGCTCGTGATCGTTCATGATTCTGCATCACTGGTTAATTGCCATAGAGATAATCATTATATCACTGATTATGCTCATTCATAAAGATCGACTTAAGAAAAAAAATTATTTTCCTCATAATATTTTGATTGGAATTTTCTTTCAATACGCCCTACAATGATCACATGCACTCAGACACACTCTTACTAGCCCACTCACGCTCTTCACGCATCTTATTGAGATAAGCCACAACCTTGCGGGAAATGTCGTATCAAAAAGGCTAAAAAAGAGTAGTCTCAGTGGCTCGTGGGTGGTCTGGTGCACCTCCCACGCAATACATTGTTTGATCTCCATAAATATTCTCGTTTCTCGTCTTCGAGTCTCACTTTAAAGTGTGATAACATCCATAGTCGAAAAATCTACTATAGTGTTGTTTCTTGTCACAAGTTTGAAGTAATTCCTTTAACATTTATCATCAAATACAATAGTTCAAATATTTCATAAAAGCATCTAAAACATAGATAAAAACAACATATTTATAATTTAAAAGGACTCTAAATGAGTGATTGATTACTATTTTGATAATCATTTGTGGGTTAAGGTTAGAGGCGAGGATTTATGCTTTGACGAGCTTCGTGAGATCCATGGCTTGGGTGAGAAGGATTTAAGAATAGTGATTTCAAGGTGAGTATTTTTTTGGAAGTCGGAGAGAAAACTATTATGGAGATTAATAGAAAAAAAGGTTGGTGACAAGATTCGAGATGGCCTTAAATTGTTGTTAGTAAGTAATCAGGGCCGGCCCAATCAATGCCGAGGCTCCGTTCTAGTTTTAAAAATGGGCTCAAATTTTAAAGAGGAGTGCTAGCAACACTCTCTTTTCAATACTCTCTCAAACACTCATTTTCTAATTGGTTAAAATATGTGTGGGTCCCTCACTTTGAAAATAGGTTCTATATAAAGTGATAAGACTCACACATGTTTCAACCAATAAAAGAGTGAATGTTTGAGAGAGTCCTTAGCATTTCTCAATTTTAAATATAAATACAATTATAATAATTAAAAAAGACACATAAAAATTACATTTAAGTATTAATCAATAATATATTTAATTATAATTAATTTGAATTTTGATTTATCTCAATTTTTATATGTATTGACTTTTTATTATATCATCTTTTTTATTTATTAGATTTTTATTATAACATTTTTTTTATTTCGATTAATATTTATGAAAAAAAATTGAACCTTTTAAAAATTTGGGACCTCCCAAAATTTGGGGCCTGTGATGTAGCCCTGCAAAGGGCCGGCCCTGTAAGTTATCCCAAGACCATTTTGCTGGATTTATGCTACCTAACTTCATGGTTTCTTAATTGAAGAAGAACCAAAACAAACCTCACGGACTCTCCAATAAATAACATTTTTCATTAATAAAGTGGGCTAATAAGAAGTTTCGTTGGAATTACATATTTACACGACAAGAAACAACACCAAACACATAGGAGATGACAGTAAAATTTAAGACATATTACATCTTGGTTTGATCTTAATTGGAAGGCCCAATGATGGATAAGGCATTGGTTGACGAGTAAGAGTTTCCTTTGGATTCAATTTAGACCATTCGTACAACTTCACAAAATTGTGAATGGTAGTTAATGTCTGAACCCTAGCAAACTCATTTCCTATGCAATTATGAGACCCTGCACCAAATGGAAGGTAAGAAAAGGGTGGGATTGACTTTGTTTGATTTTCAAAACGAGATGGATCAAACTTGTCTGGATTCTCGAATATATCTTTGTCCATATGTGTTCCACATGATGCCCAATATACCTAAACAAGAAATCAAATTTAAATTTCCTTCTAATATATATAATGAAAATTCTCAATTTCAAGTGTTTCTCAATTATGTAGTTCAAGAACATTTCAAGTAAAATTCATGCTGCAAAAGCCGCAATGCGCGTCGCAACAGTCAGAATGACCGCAGTTGCAACACCTATTACTACATCAAGAAATGTGGATTTTTGAATCGAAAAAACATGACGTACCTGCCATCCTTTTGGTATGTCATATCCTAGGTAACTAGTATCTTTAAGTGCTTTCCTAAATCCACCAAACAAAGGAGGGATCATCCTCATCAATTCTTGAGCAACTCTCCATGTGTATTTCATCTTTTGTATCTCTCCCCATGTTAACCTCTCTTCATTTTCATTCCTTTGCTTTAAAATCTCCATTTGTTCTACATAAAAAAATTCACCAAATTTTCAAACCACATAGAATATATATCACACAAATAGGATAACCTAAAAACCAAACTAGTCTCACCTTCTAAAACTTTGTTATAAACCTCTTGATCTCTAGATAACTTCCATATCATCAATGTCATGAGAGTAGCAGATGTGTCATGACTTGCAACAAACATAAAAACAAAATTGTCGGTAATTAAGTCGTCGTTTAAAGGCTTATCATTTTCATCTCTTATTGCGAGAAGGCATGAAAGCATATCATTTGTAGAACTTAGAACCCCTTTTGATAATTCTTGCCGTCTTTCGTTCATAATAGGAAGTATCATTTCCACAATTCTTGCTCTAGCTTTTTGGCCTCTCCAAAATGATGAGCCAGGGAGATTTATTGGAAGAGAGTGAATTGCTTTAAATGATGTGGTAAAGTCATCAAATAGAATCTCCCTTGTGTGTTGATCTATGTCAAATAAGATGCTGGATGTCATATCATAGGCCAGTTTTTTCATCAACCTCACAACTTGTATTGTTTTATTCCCTTTCAATTCTTTTAGAAGTGTTGTGTGCACTAACTCATCCATCTTTTTGACATAGTTCTGAAGGCATTCAGGTTTCAAGAATTTCAGCAGTTCACCTTTGACCAACCTGTGCCTGCTTGAAAAATAAACAAAAGGCTCAAATCTCAAATGGCTTCATTATTTTTGCCATCAATAAAATTGAAAATAGAAATAGAAGTCTCAAACAATTGACACAGTGTTATTTATGCAATCCGCCCAAGTGTGCTTATTCTACGACTATAAAATTGTCGTTTCGTCTTATTATTTGAATAAATTAAAGTTTCAGTATTACAAATCATATATAAAATAGTAGACTAGTTCGACTCCCTTGCCCCATACCCTTCTTCTATGACTATGAGTCATATTCAACGATCTACACCTTAACGAATATCAAACCTGTATTAATATTTTCCTCCATGATTCTACGTCCTAGCAATTGGGAACTGGGAAGTACAACAAACAACAGTGCAATAAGGAACATGTAGCACTCTAAGTAGTGTTTTGGATTTGTTACCGATGATTGACTTGGTCAACAAATCAACTGCATTCTCCAAAATATAAAGTTTTTCGAGTAATATACGTCTAAATGCAAGTAACTCTAAATTTTGTGAAATCTCACATCAATTGCTATAATGTCTCGCGTCGTTATTCTAGCTCGACTCCCTGCCCATTATTTGTCATTATGAGTAATACTTATTTATAATTTATTCAATTAATCAAAATACAACGAAATTTATTTAAATTTAGGGTTAAATATGTTTTTGATCCCTATAAATTTTTAAATTTTAGCTTTTAGTCCCTATAAAAAATATATTGACTTTTAGTCCCTATAAAATTACTTTTGCACTCACTTTTGATCCCTCTACAAGGACTAAAACTAAGTGCAAAAGTAATTTTATAGGGACTAAAAGTCAAACATTTTTTTATAGGGACTAAAAGCCATTTTGGGTAATTTTATAGGGACTAAAAACATATTTAACCCTTAAATTTATGACATGAAAATGAAAAAGAAATAAGGATAACAAACCTAACAAATTCTCATATAGAAACACAAACAAACTCATATCTCTAGTACTTTTCCATCATACACTATCACCATTTTAAAATATATATTTCTCCAATTGTATTTCCAAATATGAAAGACCATATTTCAAAGTGTAATTGTTTGAATCAAGAACCCAAGCAATTAAATTGTAACTATGGATGGAACTGTTATATTGCACAAAGTTGTAGTTAGGTTGAATGATCTCTGGTTCAATTCCTGCCCGGCAACATTTACTTAATATAAATAAATTGTTGATATTTATAAATCAAAAACATAAAAAAAATATTAAAAAATTAACTGATCTCCTGGATTAATCGATTCTTTGGCTGGATAACAAGAATCATAAGTAGAAATTAAGAATATGTACCTTGATCCTACAAGTTCTGATAAGCTTTGCTTTCCAAGTATCTTTTGAAGAGTTATAGGTTTCTTAGCAGAAATAACATCATCTGAGGAACCAAGAATAAACTTGTTTCCTTGTTGTCCAATAATAATCACTGTTGGAGAACCCATTAAGGAGGTTTTAAAGACAGAACCATACTTAGATACCCTTTCTTGTAACCACTCATAGCCTTTGTCTTGTCTCTGTGCTCTTAGAAAACCAAGTGTCTCTCCAATAATAGGATATCCAAGTGACCCTTTTGGAACATTTTTTGTTTGACTTTTTGAGAGAAGTTTTTTCAGGAGAAAAGCTAAACTCAAAGTTAGTATGCATAAAGCAATGAAAGGAATATCTTTAACCATTTAGAAATTAGATGAGAGAGATGAGATTATTCAGTGTAGTGCCAAACATAGGAGATAGAGATCATATATGGTTTTCTTATTACTTTATGTCACCAAGAGACATGGAAAGGAAAAAAGAAAATATTGGGATAGTTTTTCATATTAGGTAACAATAAATGAATAGTTTAATTTATTTAGAGGGGCACATCGCAGCAGGTTTTTAATTGGTACCAATCATAGTTTTTAATTGCGGATCACGCGCGGATGCGATTGTGGTTTCGGGTGTTGCAAATGCAGTCATTGTGGTTGATATGTAATGCACATTATTTACTGTTTCCGTAAAAATTTTGATTTGGAGGTTTTTGTAATACTTTTTGACAAACATTTAATGTTAAGATTTTTCTTTACAACATATATAAATTATGTTTTGAGATTAAAAATTTTTGATGACGCGGTTTCTAATGTGGACCGATACTTGATTTTAAATTCCACTGCATTTGCAGTATGATGCAGTTGCAAAGACTATCACGTCAACAATACTGCAGTTGGAGGCTGTAATTTAAAACCATGATACCATTAATAAAATGATTAATTTAACCAAAAAATTTGGATTAAAATTCGGTCCTAAGTACCAACAATGTTAAATCTTTTAAATGACTCGACTCGAGGAACTCAGTTTAATCAAAGGATAATAATTTCTCGACTGCACCAATTGCAGGATTCTTTTGACAATAGTAAATTCAAATATCATCATCTTTTTTATTAGATAATATTTTTTGGATTAAGCAACTTGCCGGCATAGTTAGCAAGCTTTAAATATTTAATTTTTCCTTATTAAATAATCTAATGCTTTGGTCTATACAATTAGTACAATCTTCTATTTGTCCCTTGTAAATTGCTTATTTTAATGCAAGTAAACGACACATTGAAGAAAGTGACAGATAACATAAAGAAAATGATAGAACATTTAATATAAGTTAAATCAACTAGTTGAATATAAAAAAAAAACATAAGAGCAAATATAAAAAGAAAAAAACACAGTTGAAAGAAACTATTTTTAAAGCAAAATAAATTCTTCTTGTTTTCAAAGAGGGTGGTGGTGATGACGAGGAGTGAAAGGAGAATAAGTTGCAAAGGAGGCTTCACTGCTAGCAATAGAGAAAGGACTTGTTGGAGTTGTAGGTGTTGTTGGTCTTGATTGATTACCATAGCCTTTGTCACCATTCCTTCTTGGTCCTTTCTCAGCCCATTTGAGTTCAGTCTGCTTTACTGTACTTGGATACCTCCAATTCAAACATCCTAGTAACCCTGCTCTTTCTATGTACCTATGACAACAAATTACATTCCAATAACCATTCATGTATATTTTGTTAGATTAAGGTTAATAAAGAACCTTAAGAAAACTTGGTATTGAAGTGGCATTTAAATCAAAGTCTTAAATTGCAGTTGTGTCGCAAATACGGTTGGAGTTGCGGGAGTTGTGATTGCAGTCATTGCTTTTGTTGCGATTCGCATTGAGATCGTTGCACTTGTAGATAAGATTTTTCATTACTTCCAAAATAAATTGAGTTTTTGAGTTTTGAAATTTTAAATCAAATGAAAATACTTTAAAAAAAACATGGGTGGAATTTGTCTGATGTGGTTCTTAATGGAATTGGGCGTGTGATCTTAGATCATATTGTAATTGTGGGGCGATATGGTCGTGGAGACCATTGCTTCTGCAATATTGCAGCTACAATTATGAATGCGAATTGCAATTTAAAATTATGATTTAAATAGAAAATTCTTAAGTTCGACGCCAACACCAGTGTTAAATTCCGCGGAGGCTACCGCATTGCAATAATGTGGCTGCAATTGTAGATGCAGACTGCAATATAAAATCATGATTAAAATTGAAAATTCTAAAATTCGATGCCGGCACCAAAGTTCAAAACCCAACTATTAGAGTTTGACCTAACTCATCCTTACAAAACCGGTTGGTAAGGTGAGGAGTGTCCCTCTATATATGCCCAGCACTCTTTTTGGACTTGGTGCGTGGATATTAATGGTGGGCGGCCCATGGTCCGATCGATAGGCTCTGATACCATATTAGAGTTTGACCTAACTCATCCTTACAAAACCGGTTGGTAAGGTGAGGAGTGTCCCTCTATATATATTCTTTGAAAGCTCTATCTCTAGCCAATGTGGGACTTTTAGGATCTTCCTAATACCAACTCTTTCGTGTGTGAATTTTTAATGATTATTAAAATAAATAAAAAATTGTTACCTTTGACTGAACCTAAGTCCAAGGCAATTAACACACTTTCTTCCTTCTCTTAAGTCTCCCATACCTATTTCCACACACTGCTTGCAATAAACCCTGCCACATACCTTCATTGTCCACAAACAATGTTACATAAATTAAAGATTGTAGAAAATATAACTATTTGATTGAGTAAAGAATGACAAAACTGAAAGAAAAAAAATTTAAATAAAAGGCAATATTAGAAGAAAAAATTGTTAAACAATAACATAAAGTATAGATATCAATAATAGTAACATTTCAAAAACATACCAGACATCTTGTCCTGAAAAAATAAACATAGTTACTACAAATAGTGCAAATCTTAGAGTGAGGAATGCCCTGTCGTCTCCGTCGACCAACACCGCCTTTTCCATTAGTCGAACTCGACTCACCACTCATTGTATCATAGCCCAAATTATACTCACTTGCCTTACTTTGAGTACTTTTAGGACCAACAACACCTCTATGACCAAAATCTTGTTGATCATTATAGTTGTCATTGGAATATACCTTGAATCCTTTTTTAAAATCATGAGTAGGTGACATATTCATAGGTGAAAGAGAAGGAGATTGTATATTTGTGGTGTTTTTCTTAACATTTGGCAAGTCTTGAAAGGTAAGATTAACACTCTCATCTGGGATTCCTTGGTATAGTTCCTCTAAGTTAGGTTTTGGTTCTAATGTTTTTTTCTTGTGATCATCCATTTTTTAGTTTCTTAGGTTGAATGAGATTGTGTCTATAAATATTTAAGGAATGGTGAAATTAAGGTAAGAGGTGTGTGTAACTTGTAAGGCATGTTTGGTCCAATTGTGAATAAAAACGAACATATGTGGCCAAAGTTTATAAGGCCGGTTGGAAATTAAGAATAACTTATTGTCTTGAATATTTAGATTGGTCACTTGATGGAGTTGTTGGGTCTCTTCAGTGTTTTGGAAAGACTGGCCAGTATGAAATCGGTGATTATATACAATTTTAAAGTATAATATAATTTTGGCTTTCCATCATTTATTAATAATTTTGATTTTTTTTTGTTTTTTTGTTTGTTTTACTAAAAGTAAAATGACATTCAATTATTCAAAGTAATATAGTGCCTAGATGTAAAAGAGTAGAAATTTATTTAAAATTAAAAAGAATGAAATTATTTAAGGTTGCTTCTTGTTATGGGCATTACGCTAATTCCTGTATTTCTGTTGGTCTTACGATTAGATGTTTTGAGGCAAAGGGAATTATTTGAAATTTGGAGGTGTCTTTCAAGATAAAGACTTTTGGTTGGAGGCTTCTTGCAAATAGGCTCCCAACTAAGGATCTTTTGGTACATAGAGGCATTTATATTCCTTTGGATAGTGTAAAGTGTGTTTTTTGTGGGATTGACTTGGAAAACCGGTATCATTCCTTTTTTAATTGCTTGGTGGTTAAGAACATAAGGAGGGAGATAGCTTCTTGGATTGGTAAAAGGGAGGTGTTGGAGAAAAAGTGCTTGTCGAGTTTTACGGATTGACACTCATTTTGTAAAGATCACAAGATTAAAGAGAGGAAGTTAGGGGTTAGTTGGCTTGCAATTACTTGGTCGATTTGGTTGCTTAGGAACGGAGTTTGCTTTCGGAACGAGGTTTAGAATTTTGAGAATACGGTTTAGAATATTGAAACCTTAGTTTGGAAGTGGTCTTTTTTTGGAGAAATTACCCAACCCAATTATACTTTTTACGAATTTAGCAAAGAGCCTTTGCTTTATCTTTCGTAGTTATATTTGGTTTGTAATCTCTTTTGTCGGGTTTTTCCCGTTTCCTAGTGTAAACAGGTTGGAGAACCCTTAGTTTTCCCTTATATAATATCTTGCTTACAAAAAAAAAAGATCACAACATTCAGGTTAATAGCTTAAAATGATAAATTTCATGCAACATTAAAGTGTTTGGAATACTCATTTCTTCGAATCCGTAATAATGAGAACATTAAAATTATTGATTGAATATGTAATAAATATGAATAAAATATGATCATATAATCTAAACAAAGTGAATAGTTCAACAAAACGAGAAAGAAGACAACTCCATTGGAAAAAATAAAGTCTATCAAATTTTACATTGGAGAACAGACCAAGATGAAAAACATTTTATCACCAAATTCAATAAGTAAATAAGTGAATCAAAAGGATACGTGTCATTTTTTACATTGGGCAGACAGGTATCCGAAGTGATATGTATCACTTTTCACATCAGGCAGACTTATAATCAAGTTGATATGTGTCACTTTTCTCCTTAGATAAGCTTGTAACTGAGGGGGTATGGGATATCTTTCACATTGGTTCTCTGGCATAATCGATGTGAAAAGCATGTATTTTTAAAATATAATTTTTTTTACTTTTATATATTTTTTGTTATAATTTGTATATTATTTAAACAAAACCTAAATAATATATTTTGTATTGGAGTATAGTTTAGATATGGGCCTCTAAAATGTATGCTGATAGTAGTTAGGCTCATTAGTATCTTGTGCTAGCCTATGCCTTAAGCCTAGTTATATATCGGCACTGTTATATTGTATGTAACGATAACAAACTCTATCATTATACTCATACATTCATCATCTTCTTCCATTGAATCAGAGATTCAAAGATGATTCACAATATTCATTTCTAATATGGTATCAGAGCCTATCGATCAGACCATGGGCCGCCAACCATTAATATCCACGGACCAAGCCTGTAACACCCTTCTAAACCCCGCGGCAATTTTAAATAATTAATCAGAGTAAAAACATATGCACAAGGGTGCCACAATTATTCAAAACAATTAAATCAACTAAGGTCAAAGTCATGCTTTATTAGGAAATGATTCACCAAAACACAATCATGTTTAACACAGCGGAATACGAAACATCATCAAATACAACCAAAATGGGATCATAATCTGACACCAAATAAATTAGATAATTTCATAAAACTCTATAACTATCGTTCCCCAGTGTTACAGATCAGAGCATGACCGACACGACCCAACATAAACGGATAAACTCTATGAGTCATCCTCACCAAGCACTACTGCCGCTACTCCTCAATCTGAAAATGACAACATGTAAGGGTGAGTCTCATTCTCAATTAGTAAATATTATGCAATTCATAAGCAACAAGCATCATAATATACCGTTCACCCAATTATACATATTCAGATTCACATCCATTATTAATTCACACAATAATAGATTACAACACATACTACAGAAATCCATACAATCATATTATGACAAAATGCATATGACACAACTGACACTATGCATGTGGTACCAATAAACCGTGGAATCAACCCACCTAACCGATCTACGCCTCATCGAGATACGGCCCACCGACACAATTTCCACACAATGGGAAATATGTCCACCAACGATCCAAACATCACCGGGATCCAACATCAATGCATATGAATGAATGAAACACATATAACATACTTAAAACACACTAAATCACGATGAGTAACTCATCTCAACACCACATCACCGAATAAGTATGTACATGTTTTCAACATCATTCAAATAGTCATGCATCCATCACAATCATAATAACAAATCACACCAATTCATCATCACATCAAACACATTGTCACACCTATCTCATATGCACACAATGTTCAATTCTCATCAAGTAATTAAATCGAGTTTTTTAAATAAATAAGGTCGGATAATACCAATATTCATCGTTCATCATATAAAACATTTAATTACTTGCACAACGCCCAAAACGGCACTAAGAAATGATACACGGATCAAAAGATACGTTATTTTGAAGTTTGGAAAAATACACACACAGCAAGGTTCGCTCAGCGGAGCAAGGCAGAAGCGAAACCCTTCCAACCCCCGCTCAGCGGACCTCAAGCGACGTCAAACAGAAGCGAACTACGTTGGGACCTCCGCTCAGCGGACCCCCCTCCGCTCAGCGGACCTGCGATTTCAGCAAACCCCAAGTCTGCGACAGACCCTGCGATTTCACTCCCCTTTCACCCAAAAATGATTCCAGACATCACATACAGGCATACAATCATCATATATTCAATTACACAGCACCAAAAACATCATTTAACGCATTATTAACCAAATAGTTCACACAATCATCATCAATTCAATCCAAATTAGAACACCCTAACCTAACAATCCCAATGTCTAATTGAATCAAACCATACATCAATCTACCTATCACCTAAGACCACATAAGAGATACTAAAAGGAAGAGTCCCCCTTACCTCGATGAATCTCTTGAATGCTCTCCTTCCGGTTTCACGTTCTTGCCTCTTTCTCTTCTCTTCTTTTCACGTGTTCTTCTTTTCTCCCCAAATGGTTCCTTTCTTTCTTATTTTATGAAAATAAAATAAAATAAAATATCACAACTTAGTAAAAGGCCTAACTAGTTAGCACCCCCCTTTTACTAACACCACACCATAAGCCCAATATCTCATATTCCATCATTTTCCGATTAAAATACTAAATTCCAATTATTTAATTTAAATCCAAATTAAATTAATAAACTGAAATTATGGGATGTTACAAAGCCCAAAAGAGTGTTGGGCGTGAGGGGTGTATTAGGAAGTGTTAGAACAAGATTGAGAATCTATGTTCAGAATCTGGTTTTGATGATAACAAGCATATATTTTGTGAGTAACAGTTTTATTACTAATAGGTTTCATTGAGTGTGCAGATATTATGTTATAAATCTTATACAGGATTCATCAAGAAAAGAATACAACAACTACATCAGAAACATCCAGAAGATTGACGAAGCTAAACATCACTGATCAGAAGTCCAGAGAAAGAACATGTCAAACAAGCCAAAGACCATAGATCAGAAGCAAGAGAAGCAATAATAAGGAACAAGATCATTCAGAAGAAAAAGCAATATCAAGGCCTACATGCAACAGTCTCAATCAAGAAAGTACATCCGAAGATGTAAGAAAAAAGAACAAGAAAGATCAACTGCAAGAAGCTTTGCAAGCATCAGAAGATCACACAACTATGAAGATCAGAAGTTCTGAAGCTACAAGTTCTGAAGACTACGATACAATGACATATAACATACAAACAATCAGCAGAAGTCGCTAACAAATCAATGAGAAGCTACAGCTCAGCACACAAATTAAGTAAAATATAAAGAGCTTAGAATCTAAGGGAGAGCCGTTAGTAGCATCATCACATACAAAATAGTTGCAACATTTAAAAGGAACAACTCCCAAGGTTGAAAGAAGAAGCAACCCACATCCAGCACATTGGAAAAACAAGCTTATCCAAAGAAGCATGCCATCAACTGTAATCATCATGTTGAGGATAAGGTTCTGCCAAGAACAACAAATGTCACAAAAAAAGCTCAATCCAGACAAAGCATTCAAGACAACACTCAAACAAATCTCAACGGCTAGATTCCAACGGTAACATACCAAGCTCTAAAAAAAGATCAAAACTTCAGACTTGAAGGTATGCGTTCAAGTATGTATCTGAGTATGCATTTAGAATGAGCATCAAAGTATGTACCCAGGATACATCTAAAGAGTGAAGAACAAGTAATATCATAAGAGAAAATCTGCAGAGAGAAACTGAACATGAAAGTTTAAAAGAAATATGATGTCATGCATCAAAAGATATACAAGAGGCAACACATACTCTGTATGTGCATAAATAAGCTATCGTGTTGATAAACACCAATCATATGCCTATATAAAGACAGAGAGAGAATGTGTGTAGACACATCAGAAGTTACTCAAGAGGCAACCTACAAAAGTATATGATGAATCAAATAATACACATCACATGCCTACAAGAAGTATCTCAGAAGATGAAGAAGAAGGAAATATGTTGTTAAGCAGTATTCTCCACTGGAGTTATCAGAAGTTCACTAATACTTGATCAACACATACATTGTTCATATTGAATTACTTGAGAAACAGAATACACTGAGTTGTTGCTCGAAGAAGTGTTTCACGTTTGCTTATGATCATTAAATGTGTTATCAGCTGTAACAAGCTTTATGATCAGTAGTCAAGAAGAAGATGAAGATCTACTCACCAGGGGCAATCAAGATGAGAGCTGATGCTCCATATTCGCTTAAGTAGATAAGAAGAAGATGGTCTTACAAGAAGGAATTAATTTAAAGATGCTGAAGCCCTAATCTCCTTACTCAGATAAGAGAAGACCAGACCACAAGAAGCAATCAACATTGAGATGTTGCTCTAAATACTCTTGGGAGAAAGAAGAAGTGCAGATCAACTCAGAAGCAATCAACAATAGAGTTGTTGCTCTAAATCAGCTTAAAAAGAATTGAAGATGAAGATCATGAAAAGAAGCCTTCAACACAAGAGAGTTGTCTCTTAATATGCTTATCAGAAGATGAAGAAGATCTCATCCAGAAGTTCAAGAACAGAAGACTACATGATTCTGTAGTATTCTTGTAATTAATTTTAAAACACATAGAGTTGTTGCTCGAAGTGTGTTATTTCTTAGGAAACTTCTGATAGATTGTTTAGGCTCCAGAAGTGACTTCTAGTCAGTGAGTCGTAAACATATGCATTAAGAATAAGAGACAATCAGCTTGATTAAGAAGCACGCCTTTAATCTCCAGAAGATAGATGAACATTATATCCTGCTGGGGTCCCTGAATAGTTCATCATCTAAGGTTAGTCACAGTAGTTTGTTGTGCGGTGTTAGTCACAACAGGATGGTTGTGCTGGAAGTCAAGGGATGTTATATCTTGCAGAGATCACTGAACAGTCTTTTGCAGTTAGTCACGATAAATTGGCTTGTGCAGGGTTCCTGAGTCAATGGGCGTTATATATCTCGTGGAGATCACTGAACGGGTCATTGTCCAGATGGTTAGTCACAGTAGTTGGCTGTGCAGGATGGTAAGTCACGACGGAGGATCGTGCAAGTGTAATCATGAATTGGTTATAGTGGATTAAGACCTCTAGTGAGAGGCAAATCACCTGAAGAAGGTGGATTTGAGGTAGCCTTAGTTAGAAGGTGAACCGGGATAAAAATGAATGTGTCTTTTACTTTCTGCTCATGTCATTTTAACCAAGAATTTCCAAGCCTTAATCTACAGAACTATACTGAATGAGTCAGAAGTTCTAATATCCTTAGAAGTTAAAATGAACATCGTATTGGTTATGTAGTTTTACACTTCATGCTTCCGCAACATCAAAAGCATAATCCAATAGATGATTAAACGAAAGAAAGAAAAGACGTTAAAGAAAAAGAAAGGGAATTTTTAGTTGATAAAGAACACAATTCAATCCCCCCTTTCTTGTGTTTTTCTCCACCTTCAATTGGTATCAGAGCATGGCTCTGTATTGATCTCAAGATCAAACACTTAACAGTATAGAGAGATCCAGATGGAGAAAAACAACACTGAGCTGAAGATCAATGTCAAATTCACACACTCAGTATGATCAGAAGATGTCAAGGCCAAGATCTCAAGACTCTGTGCACATCATCAACACATCATAAGAAGTTTGAGAATAAAAAAAAATCGACAAAGCTCAAAGACATCAGAAAAAAGAATACGCGCTCAATGAAAATATTCAAAGATAAATAAGTGATGACTCAAGTCAAGTTGATCAATTCCACTCAGTTGAGATCAAGATTAAGAAATGGAGACACTTCAAGACAAAGATCAGAAGAAGAAACAGACAGAACCTCTTCCTCAGAAGATGCTCAAACTCAGACAAAATCAATAAGGAAGGTTTATTACTAAATAAGGTCAGATCTTTCTAAAACTCTCTCTTATATTTTTACTGAATGAGTTTATTTTGTGTGTATATTTACTTTAATTATTGTCTACTCTACTATCTGTCACATTATTCGTGCATGTGCTGCATCTTTAGTTTCAACATTAATTACTACATTCCCTTCATATTTATTAGCTAAAATCTATCTCGGCACTTTTCGCATATGTCACCATCACTCATCTGCCCCTACATGATCACAAATGACTAACACCCCATTATAATTTTCCCTCTTACCAAAATGATATAAATGTGTCCTCATCAAACTTTTTTTGAAAAGAAAGGTTAATTGGATATGCTATTGCTAAAACGTCTAATTGCTATAGACAAGATTGAGAAGGTTGAAGATCTCTTAAGTTTATCAGAAGTTCTAATCTCACATAACCTTTAGAAAAGCAGGGCATAAAAGGATTAACTGTATCTTAAAAGGGTTTAAAAGTTTTTTCAGTATTTATGAGTCTTCAAAACCTCCGACGATTAAATTTTGATCTTTGGTGTTTCATACACGCTAAACCCTTGGTTTATGAACACGTGTTCAAATGTTTTCTAAAAACGGCTAAGTCGGTGTAACTCGTAGTCCTATGTCCTAGGTACCTGTTCCAAATCTCCTCGTATCACGCTATCTCCTCCCAACCGTCAGGATCATCAAGTGAAATAATAATTAGGTTTAACTAGGGGATCCTTTTCAAAACTGTATCCACCGTTATTTATACTTCCTAATCTCTCATTAGCCTTCATATCTTCACTAATTCTTCTCAATCCAATACACTTCATTCTCAAATCCATATTCTACTTCTCTTCTACCAAAATGGATGTCCAACCTAGCCTCACCATTCTTAAAGAAAAGTTCCTAGGGTTGGCTGCAATTAATCAGCATCTAGCAGAACTTCTTGTAGCTCAAGGTTGCTACAAGTATGTCGTTCTTCTTCGCGGACCCGTCTTTACAAATCTAGAAAATATTCTCTGGGTAAATGCATCCATCAGTGATGATTAGCTCAGTATATCTGCCAACATTCTTGGCATTCCTCTTATCATCACCGAAGAAGTCATTGCTGGTTTAATCGGTTTTGAGCCAAATCCCTCTGCCCTGGACCTAGAAGAGTTGGATCGATGGAATACCTCAAACTATCTTAATAGAGAAGTGACTCATGTTTTTAACAATGTTGAGTTTCTGACTCCCTTCATACAGTCTCTGTTTAGGTTTGTTTTGACCAACCTAACTCCCAGAGGATGCTTCCTACATTTTGTATCATGCAAGGATAGGTTTCTGATTCATCGGCTAGAAAGCAGCAGTCCTATAAATCTGCCAGCAATCATTTTCTGCCATCTCAGGGATTCCCTCATAGCCTTCGGGTGTGGCCAAAGTGTCCATATTTCTTATGGAAGGATTCTCTCTGCATTACTCGAATTTGCTGATATTATTTAGATAATTCGCAATGTACAATCTTAAGTTCACACAACTCTAAAAGTTACTAACTTTATAAGTAAATAAGTGAATCGAAAGGATACGTGTCATTTTTTACATTGGGCAGACAGGTATCCGAAGTGATATGTATCACTTTTCACATCAGGCAGACTTATAATCAAGTTGATATGTGTCACTTTTCTCCTTAGATAAGCTTGTAACTGAGGGGGTATGGGATATCTTTCACATTGGTTCTCTGGCATAATCGATGTGAAAAGCATGTATTTTTAAAATATAATTTTTTTATTTTTATATATTTTTTGTTATAATTTGTATATTATTTAAACAAAACCTAAATAACATACTTTGTATTGGAGTATAGTTTAGATATGGGCCTCTAAAATGTATGCTGATAGTAGTTAGGCCCATTAGTATCTTGTGCTAGCCTATGCCTTAAGCCTAGTTATATATCGGCACTGTTATATTGTATGTAACGATAACAAACTCTATCATTATACTCATACATTCATCATCTTCTTCCATTGAATCAGAGACTCAAAGATGATTCACAATATTCATTTCTAATATGGTATCAGAGCCTATCGATCAGACCATGGGCCGCCAACCATTAATATCCACGGACCAAGCCTGTAACACCCTTCTAAACCCCGCGGCAATTTTAAATAATTAATCAGAGTAAAAACATATGCACAAGGGTGCCACAATTATTCAAAACAATTAAATCAACTAAGGTCAAAGTCATGCTTTATTAGGAAATGATTCACCAAAACACAATCATGTTTAACACAGCGGAATACGAAACATCATCAAATACAACCAAAATGGGATCATAATCCGACACCAAATAAATTAGATAATTTCATCAAACTCTATAACTATCGTTCCCAGTGTTACAGATCAGAGCATGACCGACACGACCCAACATAAACGGATAAACTCTATGAGTCATCCTCACCAAGCACTAATGCCGCTACTCCTCAATCTGAAAATGACAACATGTAAGGGCGAGTCTCATTCTCAATTAGTAAATATTATGCAATTCATAAGCAACAAGCATCATAATATACCGTTCACCCAATTATACATATTCAGATTCACATTCATTATTAATTCACACAATAATAGATTACAACACATACTACAGAAATCCATACAATCATATTATGACAAAATGCATATGACACAACTGACACTATGCATGTGGTACCAATAAACCGTGGAATCAACCCACCTAACCGATCTACGCCTCATCGAGATACGGCCCACCGACACAATTTCCACACAATGGGAAATATGTCCACCAACGATCCAAACATCACCGGGATCCAACATCAATGCATATGAATGAATGAAACACATATAACGTACTTAAAACACACTAAATCACGATGAGTAACCCATCTCAACACCACATCACCGAATAAGTATGTACATGTTTTCAACATCATTCAAATAGTCATGCATCCATCACAATCATAATAACAAATCACACCAATTCATCATCACATCAAACACATTGTCACACCTATCTCATATGCACACAATGTTCAATTCTCATCAAGTAATTAAATCGAGTTTTTTAAAGAAATAAGGTCGGATAATACCAATATTCATCGTTCATCATATAAAACATTTAATTACTTGCACAACGCCCAAAACGGCACTAAGAAATGATACACGGATCAAAAGATACGTTATTTTGAAGTTTGGAAAAATACACACACAGCAAGGTTCGCTCAGCGGAGCAAGGCAGAAGCGAAACCCTTCCAACCCCCGCTCAGCGGACCTCAAGCGACGTCAAACAGAAGCGAACTACGTTGGGACCTCCGCTCAGCGGACCCCCCTCCGCTCAGCGGACCTGCGATTTCAGCAAACCCCAAGTCTGCGACAGACCCTGCAATTTCACTCCCCTTTCACCCAAAAACGATTCCAGACATCACATACAGGCATACAATCATCATATATTCAATTACACACCACCAAAAACATCATTTAACGCATTATTAACCAAATAGTTCACACAATCATCATCAATTCAATCCAAATTAGAACACCCTAACCTAACAATCCCAATGTCTAATTGCATCAAACCATACATCAATCTACCTATCACCTAAGACCACATAAGAGATACTAAAAGGAAGAGTCCCCCCTTACCTCGATGAATCTCTTGAATGCTCTCCTTCCGGTTTCACGTTCTTGCCTCTTTCTCTTCTCTTCTTTTCACGTGTTCTTCTTTTCTCCCCAAATGGTTCCTTTCTTTCTTATTTTATGAAAATAAAATAAAATAAAATATCACAACTTAGTAAAAGGCCTAACTAGTTAGCACCCCCCTTTTACTAACACCACACCATAAGCCCAATATCTCATATTCCATCATTTTCCGATTAAAATACTAAATTCCAATTATTTAATTTAAATCCAAATTAAATCAATAAACTGAAATTATGGGATGTTACAAAGCCCAAAAGAGTGTTGGGCATGAGGGGTGTATTAGGAAGTGTTAGAACAAGATTGAGAATCTATGTTCAGAATCTGGTTTTGATGATAACAAGCATATATTTTGTGAGTAACAGTTTTATTACTAATAGGTTTCATTGAGTGTGCAGATATTATGTTATAAATCTTATACAGGATTCATCAAGAAAAGAATACAACAACTACATCAGAAACATCCAGAAGATTGACGAAGCTAAACATCACTGATCAGAAGTCCAGAGAAAGAACATGTCAAACAAGCCAAAGACCATAGATCAGAAGCAAGAGAAGCAATAATAAGGAACAAGATCATTCAGAAGAAAAAGCAATATCAAGGCCTACATGCAACAGTCTCAATCAAGAAAGTACATCCGAAGATGTAAGAAAAAAGAACAAGAAAGATCAACTGCAAGAAGCTTTGCAAGCATCAGAAGATCACACAACTATGAAGATCAGAAGTTCTGAAGCTACAAGTTCTGAAGACTACGATACAATGACATATAACATACAAACAATCAGCAGAAGTCGCTAACAAATCAATGAGAAGCTACAACTCAGCACACAAATTAAGTAAAATATAAAGAGCTTAGAATCTAAGGGAGAGCCGTTAGTAGCATCATCACATGCAAAATAGTTGCAACATTTAAAAGGAACAACTCCCAAGGTTGAAAGAAGAAGCAACCCACATGCAGCACATTGGAAAGACAAGCTTATCCAAAGAAGCATGCCATCAACTGTAATCATCATGTTGAGGATAAGGTTCTGCCAAGAACAACAAATGTCACAAAAAAGCTCAATCCAGACAAAGCATTCAAGACAACACTCAAACAAATCTCAACGGCTAGATTCCAACGGTAACATACCAAGCTCTAAAAATAGATCAAAACTTCAGACTTGAAGGTATGCGTTCAAGTATGTATCTGAGTATGCATTTAGAATGAGCATCAAAGTATGTACCCAGGATACATCTAAAGAGTGAAGAACAAGTAATATCATAAGAGAAAATCTGCAGAGAGACACTGAACATGAAAGTTTAAAAGAAATATGATGTCATGCATCAAAAGATATACAAGAGGCAACACATACTCTGTATGTGCATAAATAAGCTATCGTGTTGATAAACACCAATCATATGCCTATATAAAGACAGAGAGAGAATGTGTGTAGACACATCAGAAGTTACTCAAGAGGCAAACTACAAAAGTATATGATGAATCAAATAATACACATCACATGCCTACAAGAAGTATCTCAGAAGATGAAGAAGAAGGAAATATGTTGTTAAACAGTATTCTCCACTGGAGTTATCAGAAGTTCACTAATACTTGATCAACACATACATTGTTCATATTGAATTACTTGAGAAACAGAATACACTGAGTTGTTGCTCGAAGAAGTGTTTCACGTTTGCTTATGATCATTAAATGTGTTATCAGCTGTAACAAGCTTTATGATCAGTAGTCAAGAAGAAGATGAAAATCTACTCACCAGAGGCAATCAAGATGAGAGCTGATGCTACATATTCGCTTAAGTAGATAAGAAGAAGATGGTCTTACAAGAAGGAATTAATTTAAAGATGCTGAAGCCCTAATCTCCTTACTCAGATAAGAGAAGACCAGACCACAAGAAGCAATCAACATTGAGATGTTGCTCTAAATATTCTTGGGAGAAAGAAGAAGTGCAGATCAACTCAGAAGCAATCAACAATAGAGTTGTTGCTCTAAATCAGCTTAAAAAGAATTGAAGATGAAGATCATGAAAAGAAGCCTTCAACACAAGAGAGTTGTCTCTTAATATGCTTATCAGAAGATGAAGAAGATCTCATCCAGAAGTTCAAGAACAGAAGACTACATGATTCTGTATTATTCTTGTAATTAATTTTAAAACACATAGAGTTGTTTCTCGAAGTGTGTTATTTCTTAGGAAACTTCTGATAGATTGTTTAGGCTCCAGAAGTGACTTCTAGTCAGTGAGTCGTAAACATATGCATTAAGAATAAGAGACAATCAGCTTGATTAAGAAGCACGCCTTTAATCTCCAGAAGATAGATGAACATTATATCCTGCTGGGATACCTGAATAGTTCATCATCTAAGGTTAGTCACAGTAGTTTGTTGTGCGGTGTTAGTCACAACAGGATGGTTGTGCTGGAAGTCAAGGGATGTTATATCTTGCAGAGATCACTGAACAGTCTTTTGCAGTTAGTCACGATAAATTGGCTTGTGCAGGGTTCCTGAGTCAATGGACGTTATATATCTCGTGGAGATCACTGAACGGGTCATTGTCCAGATGGTTAGTCACAGTAGTTGGCTGTGCAGGATGGTAAGTCACGACGGAGGATCGTGCAAGTGTAATCATGAATTGGTTATAGTGGATTAAGACCTCTAGTGAGAGGCAAATCACCTGAAGAAGGTGGATTTGAGGTAGCCTTAGTTAGAAGGTGAACCGGGATAAAAATGAATGTGTCTTTTACTTTCTGCTCATGTCATTTTAACCAAGAATTTCCAAGCCTTAATCTACAGAACTATACTGAATGAGTCAGAAGTTCTAATATCCTTAGAAGTTAAAATGAACATCGTATTGGTTATGTAGTTTTACACTTCATGCTTCCGCAACATCAAAAGCATAATCCAATAGATGATTAAACAAAAGAAAGAAAAGACGTTAAAGAAAAAGAAAGGGAATTTTTAGTTGATAAAGAACACAATTCAATCCCCCCTTTCTTGTGTTTTTCTCCACCTTCAATTGGTATCAGAGCATGGCTCTGTATTGATCTCAAGATCAAACACTTAACAGTATAGAGAGATCCAGATGGAGAAAAACAACACTGAGCTGAAGATCAATGTCAAATTCACACACTCAGTATGATCAGAAGATGTCAAGGCCAAGATCTCAAGACTCTGTGCACATCATCAACACATCATAAGAAGTTTGAGAATAAAAAAAATCGACAAAGCTCAAAGACATCAGAAAAAAGAATACGCGCTCAATGAAAATATTCAAAGATAAATAAGTGATGACTCAAGTCAAGTTGATCGATTCCACTCAGTTGAGATCAAGATTAAGAAATGGAGACACTTCAAGACAAAGATCAGAAGAAGAAACAGACAGAACCTCTTCCTCAGAAGATGCTCAAACTCAGACAAAATCAATAAGGAAGGTTTATTACTAAATACGGTCAGATCTTTCTAAAACTCTCTCTTATATTTTTACTGAATGAGTTTATTTTGTGTGTATATTTACTTTAATTATTGTCTACTCTACTATCTGTCACATTATTCGTGTATGTGCTGCATCTTTAGTTTCAACATTAATTACTACATTCCCTTCATATTTATTAGCTAAAATCTATCTCTGCACTTTTCGCATATGTCACCATCACTCATCTGCCCCTACATGATCACAAATGACTAACACCCCATTATAATTTTCCCTCTTACCAAAATGATTTAAATGTGTCCTCATCAAACTTTTTCTGAAAAGAAAGGTTAATTGGATATGCTATTGCTAAAACGTCTAATTGCTATAGACAAGATCGAGAACGTTGAAGATCTCTTAAGTTTATCAGAAGTTCTAATCTCACATAACCTTTAGAAAAGCAGGGCATAAAAGGATTAACTGTATCTTAAAAGGGTTTAAAAGTTTTTTCAGTATTTATGAGTCTTCAAAACCTCCGACGATTAAATTTTGACCTTTGGTGTTTTATACACGCTAAACCCTTGGTTTATGAACACGTGTTCAAATGTTTTCTAAAAACGGTTAAGTCGGCGTAACTCGTAGTCCTATGTCCTAGGTACCTGTTCCAAATCTCCTCGTATCACGCTATCTCCTCCCAACCGTCGGGATCATCAAGTGAAATAATAATTAGGTTTAACTAGGGGATCCTTTTCAAAACTGTATCCACCGTTATTTATACTTCCTAATCTCTCATTAGCCTTCATATCTTCACTAATTCTTCTCAATCCAATACACTTCATTCTCAAATCCATATTCTACTTCTCTTCTACCAAAATGGATGTCCAACCTAGCCTCACCATTCTTAAAGAAAAGTTCCTAGGGTTGGCTGCAATTAATCAGCATCTAGCAAAACTTCTTGTAGCTCAAGGTTGCTACAAGTATGTCGTTCTTCTTCGCGGACCCGTCTTTACAAATCTAGAAAATATTCTCTGGGTAAATGCATCCATCAGTGATGATTAGCTCAGTATATCTGCCAACATTCTTGGCATTCCTCTTATCATCACCGAAGAAGTCATTGCTGATTTAATCGGTTTTGAGCCAAATCCCTCTGCCCTGGACCTAGAAGAGTTGGATCGATGGAATACCTCAAACTATCTTAATAGAGAAGTGACTCATGTGTTTTAACAATGTTGAGTTTCTGACTCCCTTCATACAGTCTCTGTTTAGGTTTGTTTTGACCAACCTAACTCCCAGAGGAAGCTTCCTACATTTTGTATCATGCAAGGATAGGTTTCTGATTCATCGGCTAGAAAGCAGCAGTCCTATAAATCTGCCAGCAATCATTTTCTGCCATCTCAGGGATTCCCTCATAGCCTTCGGGTGTGGCCAAAGTGTCCACATTTCTTATGGAAGGATTCTCTCTGCATTACTCGAATCTGCTGATATTATTTAGACAATTCGCAATGCACAATCTCCAGAAAATGATAATCTCTTGATTTCAGAAGACTGTGTGCCTTTTTATGTCTAGATGTAATTATTTTTTTAATATATATAAAATTTGTCTTTATTATGTCTTTTCTGTGATTAAAGCATTATCCCCATTCTATTTTAAATGAAAATTTAAGCAGAAGAATAAAAGACATATATAAGAATCTGTTAATCTGAACTCAAATATATTCTGATATGTTGGTCATTATACCTTCTGAAAATTCGTGAACATAGTAAACTTTGACATAACTTAAGTGAAATTGAAAATTATCTATGTTAAGAATCTATCAATCTGAACTCAAATTTGTATTCTAAAGCATCATTCCTGTCAGAACTTCCAAGATAAACTTGTGCACTAATAAAATGTTATATCCGACAATCTTCTGAAAAGAAATAGGCAAATCAGAAAATCACTCAAGAAGTCAGTAGCATGTCTTTCATTCAAATATTCATCTTAAGGGAAAATTGTTAGAACTCGGGAGTGGCTAAATCAGAAACAAATAGGATTACCTAACTCAAGGGGAGCCATAAAATAGAAAGTAATTCATAGGGGTTTCTAGCTCTGGGGGAGAATATATATCTCAGGGGGAGAAAAGGAAAAGAAATAAATTAGATCTTTGATTGATAAATCAATTGCTTAATTGAATAGTAGAAGTATTTATAAGTCTAATCCAACCCTCTTAAACGCTTTTTGATAATAACAAAAAGGGGGAGAAAGAATAGTACATTTTGTGAAAATATCAGTTGCCTGATTGAACATTTAAATTGTGATGAAACTCTTACTTGCTTAATTACTATCCTCTCATTAAATTGTTCCATTAAAATACATAGTTTTTGTCATCATCAAAAAGGGAGATATTGTTAGAACAAGATTGAGAATCTATGTTCAAAATCTGGTTTTGATGATAACATGCATATATTTTGTGAGTAACAATTTTATTACTAATAGGTTTCATTGAGTGTGCATATATTATGTTATAAATCTTATACATGATTCATCAAGAGAAGAATACAACAACTACATTCGAAACATCCAGAAGATTGACGAAGCTAAACATCACTAGTCAGAAGTCCAGAGTAAGAACATGTCAAACAAGCCAAAGACCACAGATCAGAAGCAAGAGAAGCAATAATAAGGAACAAAATCATTCAGAAGAAAAAGCAATATCAAGGCCTACATGCAACAGTCTCAATCAAGAAAGTACATCAGAAGCTGTAAGAAAAATGAACAAGAAAGATCAACCACGAGAAGCTTTGCAAGCACCAGAAGATCACACAAGTATGAAGGTATGCGTTCTAGTATGTATCTGAGTGTGCATCTAGACTGAGCAACAAAGTATGTACCCGGGATACATCTATAGAGTGAAGAACAAGTAATGTCATAAGAGAAAATCTGCAGAGAGAAACTGAGCATGAAAGATTAAAAGAAATATGATGTCATGCGTCAGAAGATATACAAGAGGCAACACGTACTCTGTATGTGCAGAAATAAGCTATAGTGTTGATAAACACCAATCATATGCCTATATAAAGACAGAGAGAGAGAGAGAGAGAGAGAGAGAGAGAGAGAGAGAGAGAGAGAGAGAATGTGTAGACACATTAGAAGTTACTCAAGAGGCAACTTACACAAAGTGTATTGAAAATTCTGGTAAGAGAGACTCAGAATGTCATACACAATGTCACGACACCTTTTCTGTCATCAGCTTAGCTGAGGCAGTACATATAGATCCCCAAATTTTGTTTACTTCTAACATGCAGAAGTCCATGAGTGCTGGGATCATATTAGTTCAGTTAACACAAAGAAATCTGCTTTGTAGAGGTTCTGTGACAGCACAGTCATTAAACCAAACACTGATGACATGAACGATGTTATGACATCTAAACTGAATAAACAAACAAACAATGCAGAAACATAAACAACACACATAATTGTTCACCCAGTTCGGTTCTAAATAACCTACTCTGGGGGCAACCAAGCCAGGAAGGAAATCCACTATCAGTAGTCTTAATTTGAAGCTAAACTCCCCCGTTTACAACTTTGCACTTAAACCCTACCCAATGCAATCTCTACCTAGGTTCTCCCTAGATATGGAATATATCCATTCCACTCCCAATCATAGCAATGATGTCTAGCAGTCAACAACTTAGCCACTGCATCGACAGCCTAATTCCCAACACTATAAACACAAACACAACGTCAAATTGAAGTTGCTTACAAGCTTCCTCCAAGAACAAAAATCTCACTCATTACTTCACAGCTTCTGAGTGATTACACTAAACCTCTCACCTATAGGCTTTGAGGCACAAATCAGTGACCATCCCACACACCGGGTGGTTCACCTACACGGCTAACCCTAGAGACTACATTTTCCTAGCTCTGGTTATTAGCTTATTAAAATTAGGTTACAAAGGTTTCTATTTATAACCTGATCCTAGTTGGACTTGGGCTTACAAATCGTACCACTCTTGCTGTTACAAATATGCAGAAAATATTCTGCTACAAATAAGGTCTTTTAATCATAAGTTTCCTAATTTATCTCCTAAATTAGGAACTGTTGAATCTTCAATCTTCATATTTGATTCTTCAATATTCTGACTTGATTCTTTGACCTTTAAATATGCGCCACATAAGATTACATAATATTCTCAAAGAATATTCTATATCTGTTTAAAACCAAACTGAATCTTTCTTCCTCAGTTCTGCAGGCGCGATGTTATGGTTGAAGTCATGACATTCCATATAACATCTTGCTTTAGTACCTGTTTTGTTCTTTTCATATTTGCAAGACTTATACAATATTACATTCAGCTGCTATTATGTTTTAGCCAAGCATGGATGCCAATAAGATAATTCTACATAACAGAACATCAACATGTATGATGAATCAAATAATACATATCACCTGCCTACAATAAGTATCTCAGAAGATGAAGAAAAAGAAAAGCTATTAAGCAGTATTCTCCACTAGAGTTATCGGAAGTTCACTAATACTTGATCAACACATACATTGTTCATATTGAATGACTTGAGAAACTGAATACACTGAGTTGTTGCTCGAAGAAGTGTTTCATGTTTGCTTATGATCATTAAATGTGTTATCAGCTGTAACAAGCTTTATGATCAGTAGGCAAGAAGAAGATGAAAATCTACTCACCAGAGGCAATCAAGATGAGAGTTGATGCTCCATATCCGCTTAAGTAGATGAGAAGAAGATGGTCTTACAAGAAGGAATTAATTTAAAGAAGCTGAAGCCCTAATCTCCTTACTCAGATAAGATAAGACCAGGCCACAAGAAGCAATCAACAATGAACTGTTGTTCTAAATCTACTTGGGAGAAAGAAGAAGTGCAGATCAAATCAGAAGCAATCAACAATAGAGTTGTTGCTCTAAATCATCTTAAAAAGAATTGAAGGTGAAGATCATGACAAGAAGCCTTCAACACAAGAGCGTTGTATCTTAATATGCTTATTAGAAGATGAAGAAGATCTCATCCAGAAGTTCAAGAACAGAAGACTACAATATTCTGTATTATTCTTGTAATTAATTGTAAAACACATAGATATGTTGCTCGAAGTGTGTTATTTCTTAGGAAACTTCTGATAGATTGCTTAGGCTCCATAAGTGACTTCTAGTCAGTGAGTCGTAAACATATGCACTAAGAATAGGAGACAATCAGCTTGATTAAGAAGCACACCTTTAATCTCCAGAAGATAGATGAACATTATATCATGATGGGATCCCTGAACGGTTCATCTAAGGTTAGTGACTGTAGTTTGTTGTGTGGGGTTAGTCACAATAGGATGGTTGTGTGGGAAGTCAAGGGATGTTATATCTCGCGGAGATTACTGAACAGTCCTTTGTAGTTAGTCACGAGCAATTGGCTTGTGCAGGGTTCATGAGTCAATGGACGTCATATCTCGTGGAGATCACTGAACGGGTCATTTTCCAGATGGTTAGTCACAACAGTTGGCTGTGCAGGATGGTCAGTCACGACGGAGGATCGTGCAGTTGTAATCGTGAACTGGTTATAATGGATTAAGACCTCTAGTGAGAGGCAAATCACCTGAAGAAGGTGGATTGGAGGTAGCCTTAGTTAGAAGGTGAACCGGGATAAAAATGAATGTGTCTTTTACTTTCTGCTCATGTCATTTTAACCAAGAACTTCCAAGCCTTAATCTGCAGAAATGTACTGAACGAGTCAGAAGTTCTGATATCCTTAGAAGTTAAAATGAACATCCTATTGGTTATGTAGTTTTACACTTCATGCTTCCGCAACATCAAAAGCATAATCCAATAGATGATTAAAGAAAAGAAAGAAAAGACATTAAAGAAAAAGAAAGGGAATTTTTAGTCGATAAAGAACACAATTCAATCCCCCCTTTCTTGTATTTTTCTCCACCTTCAGGAAGATCCTAAAGTCCCACATTGGTTGGAGATAGAGCATTGAAAACGTATATATAAAGGGACACTCCTCACCTTAACAATCGGTTTTGTAAGGATGAGTTAGGTCTATATAACTAGGCTTAAGGCATGGGCTTTCATAAGATACTAATGGGCCTAACTACTATCAGCTAAAACTGTCGAGTGTTCTTCATGTCCCTACTATCACTAGAAATTTGTTGTCAGTGTCCAAATTCTCTGCTGATAATCATGTTATGTTTGAGTTCCTTGCTGATAAATGTCATATAAAATGTCAGGTTTCTAAGCAAATTCTGGTTGAAGGAGTGCTAGATGCTGTTGTCTCTATTGCTTCCCTCAACTACACTTGCAGTCTTCCACCTCTCACAGTCACACTAATGCTCTTAGGCCTGATTCTAATATTTAGTCTTTTGTAGTATCTGATTCTTGTATACATAAAGCAAATAATTGTAATACCAATATCATTTGGCACCATAGATTGGGCCGTGCAAATTTTAATTCAATTGCTTCTGTTTTAAAACTGTGTAACATCTCTGTTTCAAATAAACAAAATTATGAGTTTTATCATTCCTGTCAAATTGATAAAGAACATAGGTTACATACTCCCTTAACTAACAATGTTTATGAAAAGCCTTTTGATATTGTTTACACCGACTTGTGGGGTCCTTCTTCTAATCCCTCAAGCTCAGGTTATAGATACTATATTGCCTTTGTTGATGGTCACACAAGATATACCTGGCTGTATTTCCTTAAGCAAAAGTCTGAAGCTTTTCATGCATTCTGTCATACCCCAAAATTTGCCCATCACATTTCAAGATATCTTGGCTCAAGCAGTCTCCTCAGGCTCATATGATATCCAATTGCAAGCATGTTCACTTTCCTTCTAAACAATAAGGACCAAAACTAGGGTTTTGTTTCTTTCCAAGAAAAATCAACTTCTGATACCTCAAGTGGACTTCATGGTCTCTCATATGATTCAAAGTATCCTCATGCCCAATTTCAAGCCCTAATTCAAAGGAGTACTCAGTCAATGGCCCAAAGGATCAATAATCGACTAGTTAACCTAAAAGTCAAAATATGGTCAAACCACAGTCAAAATTCCTGATTTTTGGTCAACATCCTTATTTTGAAGTATCATTCATCATTTGATCAAGGATTGATCATGATTCATCAAGGAAAGCTCTAAAATCATAAAAACTCAAACTTTCTAAATTAGGGTTTTTGGACCTAAAGTCAACTGTACTTTGACCAGCCATTACTTTCACATGTAACATCAGAAATTTCCCATCCAAAGCTAATTTTGAAGGCAATTGAATTCTCTACAACTTTGCCTCTCACATGCCAAGGCTAAAAATGCTTCATTTGAGAGATAAGGGTCAAAAAGGTTAGAGGTCCTCCAAAAAGTCAACAAAAACACTTTTTGGGTCAAAGCTCACAAATTGCAAATGGAAAACTCAATTGAGATGAAACCAAAAGTATCATTTAAAGGATATTCTAAGCTTTCCAAAATGATCGAGAACACCTTCATAGGGTTAAAATGGAGGAAGATACGCATTGCTAAACTTGGCCAAAATTTGAGAAAGGCATGAAGTCTCAAATGAGCAAAATGGACTTTTTGAAGTTATTAGCTCAAGTTTTGATAAACAAAACATGATAGTGAGCCCATTAGAAGCACAAAAATTAATACTTTCATTTTTATCATTTTTATTTTTATTTTATTGGATTTTTATTCATTAAAAATTCAATTTAATTTAAATAAATGAGAAAAATATGGATGATTTGTTTTGAGGTTGGTTTCCAATCAAACATCGAAATTCATTATCAGTTTAAATCAAGATAAACTCATGGAAAGAGAAATATATAAGATTGAAGCCAAGAATAGCAAGTTGATGATTCTCGAACTTTTGAGCAATAAGACCTAATTTTTAGGTTTCTAACATGTTCCTAATGTTATAAGAACCTATAATTATCCTTAACATCAAGCCATGATATTTGTTTATTTTTATTTTGTGTTTATTCATTTAAATACAAAATAATTTAAATAAAATAGTAAATGAGCACACAAGGGCGCATGGGGTCAGATTTGATTCTCAAAATACTTCCAAAATCATCAAATATATGATTGAAACATGATTGGAGATGATTGGCAAGAGATTGAGCATATTTGGAAAAGATTCTATAAAAATATAAATAAAATATCAAAGACCATGAACCACATGATATCCAAAGTTGTCCTTAACCTAATTCGGACCCCTATATGTACTAAGCAAGTTCAGATCATTAGGGGTGGTGGTCAGCAGCCATGGCGTTAGGGTTTACATCTCAAGTTTCTAAGTGAAGTTGCACCATCAAATTTCAAGTTGCAACCATTTTCCAGAACTTTCAATTGCTGAATCTTGTTCCTGGGGGGTCATAAGGTAAAGATGAATCAAGAACCACGCTTCATAACCTCTGAAACGCATGGTTCGTGTTCATCGTTTATGTTCACTTTTTGATTTTCAAACTTTTCATATTATTATGTTTTGATATGAACTAATGATCTATTTGAGTTTCTGGGGCTATTTAAAGAAGGTTTGAAGCATTAGCGAAGAGCTTTAACGTATGGAACGGGATCCACCATGGTTAGGGATTCGGAATGATGTTCTTCGTATGGCTGGTTACATGCATTTTTATGAAAAACTAACGCCACCATCAGATTCGCAGGGCCTGATTTAGTGGACATGGGTCTTTTGTTTGGCTCGTTTACATGATTTTCGCAGGTTTCAACAAAGGACTCGCCGGAGAAGAAGATAAAATCCGGCACCGGCGGTGGTTTAAATGATCAGGGCCGAGTCAAAGCATGTGTGGCAGTTTCTCGCGTTGTCATTGGCTGGTCAAAAGTCATCTGTTCCTCTCTTCATGTTTGATTGGTTGAAGCGAAATCTCTGGGCCCCACTTGGACTTACACTTTGAATTTTGGTTTTTTGTTTGTTTTGTATATTTATTTAATTTAAGTGGTATTTGTCATACCCCAAAATTTGCCCGTCTTATTTCATCTTCGAGGGTTCAAAGCTCAATGGTTAAACTCAAGTCACTCTCTCCTAATCAAAGGTTCAAATCAGGGTTTTTTTTTAACTAAAAAAGTCAACTCAACTTTGACTGGTCATAACTCTCACATGGTTTGCCAGAAATTGTCCAACCAAAGCCTATTCTCAAGGAAATTTCATTCTCTACAACTTTGATGTTGGGCCCAAAATCAAGAAATGCACCATTTGGGAGATATGGACAAAAACATTACAGGTTCTCCAAAAAGGTCATATAAAGGTCATCTTTTTCAAAAGCCCATAACATGAGCATGGAATCTTCAATGGAGATGAAACCAAAAGGAGTGTTTAAAGGACTCTTTAAGCTTTCTAAAAAGTCCTATAACACCTTCATGTCATCAAAACTGAGGAAGTTATGGATTGCACAAGTTGGTTGAATTTCAAGAAATCCATAAAGGAAACATTGATTAATCTTGCAAATTTTCAATTGGGCTTAGGTTTTTTTGGATCCAAACATGCTCCTAACATTATCATTGACCTCTAAATCTATCCCCACACTTTTATTATTTTTATTTATATTTGTTTGAATTTTAGTCAAATAAAAGACAAATAAATTAGGTAAAAATATAAAATAAATGAATAAACATCTATGACCTTGGTTTGGATCATTTAAAAAAAAGCCCAAATAACATTCCACAAGGTTCCAAAGTCGTGATAGCTTGGTCGTGAAGGAAGCTCATCCAAAACAAAAAAGAAATATTTGTATGCATATTGATTTAAATTTCGAATTCATAAAATAACAAAAGTCCAAGCCCATTGAGAACCCTAAAAAGCTCATATATATTCTAAGAGGAGTTCCGAATGAGGAGGAGGAAAAGAGGAGCAAGGGCTAGGGTTTGAATTTCCAAAGGTTTCAACAAATTAGGGCATCTTGATAAAATCGGTACAAGAGGTTTTAGTCCATTCCAGTCACCCCAATTGGTTCCTGAGGTGTTAAAAAGCAAGATCGAATCAAGAACCAGGGGTCATGACGCCATGAATACGGATCTCATGTTCATCTTCCTAACTTACGTTTGTTTTTTCGTATTCTGTATATTAGCATATCTTAATTCAGACTAACCACATATTTAGACTCTTGATACAGTTTAAGAAGGTTTTGGGGCATTATATTGGAGTTTCGACGTGCAGAAAGTGAGTCACCATTGTTGGTGCTCCGAGGTCCTTCGCTTGCGTGTCCATGGTTACAGGCGATTTCATAAAAAACCGATTGCACCGTTGAACTCGCAGCATCGAACTTAGTGGATCTAGGTGCTTTTTGTTTTTGTTTGACTCGATTTACAGGTTTCTCGGCCAAGGGAGCCGCCGGAGAAGAAGGAGGAAATCCGTCGCAGACGGTGGTTCAAACATGCAGGGTTTCACCTCATCACGCGTGGCCCCCATCCGTATCTCCCATTGGTCCATTTAAAAATGTGAAAAAGTTGGTCTGCGCGCGCGGGAAGCGGATTGGTGGGTCAAACTTGGACTGCTCTCTCTCCTTCTTTGATTGGCGCATCAGCATACCCTGGGTCCGACGTTGAACATTCTTTGACTTGGCTCATTAATCCATTTATGTTTCTTTTATATTTTATTGAATGCATCATTACTATGACTAACAAACATAGCCTGGTTGGTGAAAGCAAATGTAATGGTATTACAAAGACCTGGGTTTGTAATATTAATTTTGGTTATTATCTCTTCTGCGTTCCAGTGTGCGTACAAGGGGAAGGCTCACCATGCACCCTCAATTAACAGCCATCAGATCTCCTATAATCTCATCTAACCTACCAGGATTGCAAGGTGCACCATGCACCCTAACAAAGGAGCTGCATGGGATCAAAACCAGGTTCTTATGTCATTTTTTTGGTTTATTTAATTATTTTGATTAGATTTAATTATTTAGAGTTAGATTTAATTAATTTATAAAATTAGGATTAATATAATAAAACTAGGATTAGGTTAGGAGTATAACATTTTCCCGATTATTCGATTATTTAGATTAATTTATTTAATTAGTTTTAATTAAAAAAAATCACAAACAACCCTAGAAAGATTATATTAGGGTTTGCCCGATCCCATTACCCATTTGGCGAAACATTAACCTTCGATTAATTCTCTCCTCGAATCGACTAAATCTATTAGTTGCATTAGACGAGAGATAAAAATAATAAAACTCATTTAATTACAAAAATTAAAACACACTTCAATTTGCTGCCCGCGACGATCAAATCTATCGATCAGAGTAACCAGCAATGCCCCATCAATCTGTTAACTATAATGATCAAATCTGTTGATCATCGCAACTAACAGTGACATATCAAACCAGGGTTGTACGCCCAAATCTAAAACACTCCAAACACTTCAAATCAAACTACGGATTTTCATCCTTTTCGACAAGGCAATTCAAAATGCTTTTCAAATCACAAACTATGATAGGCCATTCAAAAAGCCTTCAAACAACCTCATAAAACTCAAAGGCGTACAACCCTGTGCCCGAACTACGTTGACTCTGATTCTCCATAAGGAGATAAGTAGGCACTTGGATAACCAAGGGGAGTCCCCTTCCCCAAAACCTCAATTCAGTTCAAATCTCAATTTTCTCCCTATTAACTTCTTTAGCTATTAAACCTTGATATTTAGCCATAACCATAAACCCTATCTTTGATAAAACCTTAGGAAAGCGTTGAGGGTGCCTAACACCTTCCCTCGACCTCATTATAATAACTTACCCCGAATCTCTAAACTGCGTAGGGTTTCCTATTCGCCCTTCAGAATAGGTGGCGACTCTAAAGTCTTAATTTTCAGGGCAGGTTGCTACAGTATTATTAACAGAATCATCGTGCAGGGTGAATGGCAAGAGGGAAGGGATGATATCATATGAAACCTGGGTTCGAGTCCTCCCAGGGCATGTTATTTTTTCAAGAATTTGTTCATGGATCCAGCACACCCGTCCTACGCTTGCTTACGCTAAACCCTCAGTATCTCACCATTGGATCTCTACACGCCCAGATCCAAGGCTCCAGGATGCATAACCATGGTGCTCCTTCAAGACTCAACCACACCAGATTAAAAGCTAAGTCACTTTTAATTTTTTTTTATTATTTCTAATTACATGGCCTTTATTTTGTTTGTTTTATTTTCTTCTTTTCTTTTTCTTTTTATTTTTTTATTAAATCTTTTTCTAAATCTTTTTTAACATTTACGAAAATTAATATTTTTTATGTGATTATTTATTTTACTTATTTTAATCGAAAACTCGATTTTTCCACAATTTTATAAATAGTTGTTTTTAAACCATAAAAATTATTATTTTCGCATATACTTTTAATTAATTAATTAATTAAAAATTAATAATTAATTTTTAGGTTTGTTAACCTCGGTTCATTTATAAACCCTAGAATTCTCAGGTAGGTGTTATCCACTAACGCACTTTTAAGCCTTATAAACCTTTTGGGTCACAATAAGTTTTCTTAAATAAACCTTTTAGGTTCAGGATTAGGGTTTGTAAATTTTTAGGGTTTTAATCAATTAGGGTTAGATCAGTTAATGCACTAACCTTTTCCCTTCTTTGTGTTCGACTTTTCAGGGTTAATTTAGATCAGTTAATGCACTAACTTTTTCCCTTCTTTGTGTTCGACTTTTCAGGGTTAATCAAAGATCTTTCAGCCACGCGCCCCGCCATACCAAAAAAGCTAAGTTTCTATTTAACATCATTTTATTTTTATTTTTGCCTGTTGAATTAAAATAGGGTTTGCCTCCATAGTTAATGGATCTGTAATACACTAACCCCTATTATTGTCCGTTTATTTTTCAGATGATCAGAGTCAATCGAAGGTTCGAGGAAGATCAAGGCTGAAGATGTGTAAATTAATTTTCTGCCTTTATTTTTTCTGTTACCCTATAAGGGTTTTATTGTAATAGGTTAGGTTTTATTTTTCCCCCATCACCGCAGGTGTTTATTGTAATAGAGTAGGATTTTAACTGTTTTATTTTCTGCCATGGTTAATAATCCTAGGGAGTGCAAGACTGTTAACTGAATCTAGATCACTAACTTATAAGATAAATATCATCGAAGTTAACCACGTGGTTGTGCCACACACACACCTTTAGGGTAATCACTCTCGTTGCCTTGTTGCCTTATTTATTTGTTGCCAGTTGCCTCTAATTATACTAAATAGTCAAGTCCCTCGATTCCGAGGATACCCAAAGCAAAGGTCGCCTTAATCATTGAAATCATCAATTTGTCCCTCGAAGTTGCCTCGGTAAAACATGATGATTGTCCCAATTTCTAAGGTATCCTCGCATGATGCCTAAACTATTAAATGACTATTATATCCTTACCTTAGACTACCTGCCCTCTTTTTGGCAAGGGACAGTCTTATGGCGAACGATTAATCTCGATGACCCTTAACATCCAATTGAAAGACTTCCTGCCCTCTCATGGTATGGATAGACCCTTTCACCCTGAAACGCTAAAAGAACAAATTTCAAAACTTAGGGTAGTTGCTACTAATTGCTTGCTCTAAATTCAAAATCTTTTTCCCACTCTTTTCAAAATCAAATTCAACAAGACTATGCTTATTTACAAGCTAAAGTTCTTCTTCGAAATCTTTTCTTATTCACACATGACACTTCAAACAATTTTGAAAACAAAGTGAGCTAAGCAATTAAGAGCCTGTTATACCCCAAAATTTGCCCACATCTTTTTTCAAGAAAACTCCAATCTGAAAATTAAGAGTCTCATATAATTATGGATTATTTCAACAAATATCCTAACATATGAAACACTTAGTTTTTAGAATTTTTCTTATACGGTAATTTGGCTTGCAGTTGAATTTATTCTTACGCAAACGCCAAATACTGTTTATTACTTCACACATGCTATTTATTTATTTACAGATAAATAGTACTGACACAATTGGTACAGAGTTAAATCTTTTTGCAGGCGCAGAATCAAGAAACTCAGACTGTACTGGTAACAAGTAGATTATTATTATCTTTTGTTTCCCACTAATTTTTGTACTATATTCCATTATTTTCAAAAATCTTTTCAAATTTCTTTTTCAAAAATCAAATCTCTCTTTTTTCCAACACTATCTCCACTTTCTTTCAAATCTTACTTCCACTCAAATTTTCTTTTGTACGGAATCACATCATTCCCCAACGTCTCTATCCTTCTTTCCATTCTATAAATACCTCTCATTTTCTTCCATAAAATCTCACATCAAATTCTAACTCATCTTTCAAATTCCTACCTCATATCTATTTTCTCTTCTTCCCTGACAAGAATGGCAAAGTGGATAGAGACACTGTTTCTTACAGTCATCACCATTGCTACGGTGATCATGACTTTCTTCTGCCTGCATAGTCCTGAAGAGTGTGGACCTGCAATGGTTGCACTCCCAATCATCTACATGTTATTGTTCATAGCATGGGTCATTAATCGTCATTCTTAAAATTTGCAGTATTTCTTATTTCTTAAATGTACCGTTTATTCGTCGTACTGTTCAATATAGTATGTAATATTTGTACTGTCAGTATTAAATGTTGTACTATTTGTCATAATATTGCTTAATTACTAAGATAATATTTTGTGTGTTTTCTGCCAGTCAAATATTCCTATTTCTGTGCATTAAATGATTTTCAGGGTTATTATCGGTAATTTTGCCCGCATACAGTAAATATTAGTTATTTATTATGTCTGTGTTTTTTTTTAACAAGTCATGTAAATAACTTTCATTTTTCACATAAAACAAAAACAACAAAAAAGAAAATTAACTTTGACTGTTGATTTTTCACTCTAACTGCTACGTCAATACCTGAACAGTCAGTTGACAGCCAAACTTCTGGCAGTACAATTCTCAGTGTTTTGTACCATCAATCAAATCAATCTTTCACAATTCAAAATTCCAAGATTTTTGTGCTAGAAGTCTTCTGAATATCACGCGATTAGCAGAGACTCAACACTGCACAAAAATCAGGTACGCTTAACTGTCTCCTACATAAACAGTCCCTAATCAGGGTTTTTCTTGTTTTTTACAGGAGCAACAGGTTTTTGAGAGCTCAAATGGATTTCATACACATCCATATATCTCAAAGTACCATCATACAAATTTTCAAACTTCAATTCACTCAGACGCACCGTCAGCAGCTCAAACAGTCAACAGACGACCCGTTTGACCAAAAAAGTCAACAGACTGTCAAAAATGAAATTTTTTGTCAAAGTCCATATTTTGTCAAAGGATTCATCATTTGATCATTGGATGATCATAATTCATCAAGGAAAGATCAAAAATCAACAAAACCCTAAGATTCAAAATTAGGGTTTTTGCCTGAAAAGTCAACTCAACTTTGACTGATCATAACTCTCTCATCCTTCATCCAAAAAATTCAAACCAAAGCTTGTTTTGAAGGAAATTCAATTATCTTTCAAATGCCATTGATCCCATGGTCATTGGATTCACCATTTGAAAAATATGATCAAAGACATTACAGGTCATTTTCAAAGTCAACAAAAAGACACTTTTTTCAAAAGGACACACAAGGAGCATCAAAAATCATTTTGACATGAGACCAAAGACATTGGTTAGAGGACTCTTTGAGGTTTCCAAAAAGTGCAAGATCTCCTTCATATGACAAAAATTGAGGGATTTACACCTTGTTGAAGTTGGCTAAATTTTGGGAAAATGCATGAAACCAACATTGCTCAAAAATGTATTTTTTCCAAATGGGGCCAAGTTTTCAGCATTCAAACATCATTTCCATGATATTATGGGCCTCCCACGACCAAGACTAAGCCCACACCATTTTTATTCATTTTTTGCTTGATTTTATCTTATTTTAAGATTAAAATTAAAAGGAAAATGGATGGATAAATGGTAGCTTAACTTCCAAGCATGACTCACCCAAGGAATCTTCATCTTTCTGCAGAGAATTGAAGAGCAAGGCAAGTGCATTGAAGGAGAGGAAGACTTGGTCAAATATTCAAGGATTTTTAATATTTAAAAATCAAACTTTCAACCAAGCAATCAATACTCTTAGCTTCACTTCCAAGCAGCCTTTGGCCTATAAAAGAAGTGGAATACATCAACAACAAGAGACCCACGAAAATATAGCAAGAGCATAGCCATCAACTTCACAAAATTCTCAAAAAATCTCATAACTTTTGTAATTTTCAAATTTCATATTCCAATCAATATCAATACAAAACAATCATTCCAATCATCTTCTAAGATCATATAAAGTAAGAATGAACCCTTAATATGGTCCCATGAGAGTCGTAACACATGCATAGTGTTCTTCATGTTCATACATAATTAATTTTTGTTTTCCTATATTTAATCAACCTCAATGTAATCTAATCATTCCACTGAGTTTATGAGGTCCTATAAGCTAGATCTGGGCCATAACATGTAAGCTCCCACGTGAGAATCACTCCATGCCATTAACGAGTGTTCATGCGTACCAAAACTTCAACTCCATCGAATCCATAGCTACAGCTTTCAAATAGCGAAACTAACATCATATTTGGACTCAGAGCATCCTAATTAGGGGATCTGGGTTGCTTTTATTGTTTGGAACTAACGTTTTTGCAGGTTTCTAAAAGTATGGAAAAAGCAAAGAAAATCCGCAGGTAATGTTGTAGGAAAATCCGCAGCAAATTCCATAGGTAAAAGGTTGAAGAAGATGAATAGTATGTTGGAAATCTTGACCAGCACGCGTGGCACTTTTGGCGCTTCTCATTCGCCAGTCAACCATTCTTACCATCCACATTCCGATGTTTTCAATTGTTTGACTTGATTGCTCTATTTTTCAAAGGTTTGTTTGGGTATTTTGCTTGTGTGAAAGATTCTAACCCGAATCTCGAGATACCTTAAGTATATGACAATAGACCAAGGAAACTGTACGGCATGTACCGATATGGTTGATCTGGTAGTCATCATTAGTGCGATACTTTGGTTTATACTGATGTCCCTTGAAAACGATCAAGGAGTATATTAGGCTTCCGAAATGTCATTAAACACTAATTTGTCTTAGAACCTTTTTAGTTGAACTTGACTTATGGCCTATTAAGTGGCTAGCTTTGAAATTGATCGAAGTTAGTTATCCTCGAGGAATATTTTGATCGGCCGCTCGAGCGCCGTATTGAGATGTTACTTCCAAGGATCATAGAACCCGAATACTATTCTAGGACAGGTTTTAACCAACTCAACTTCAGTGGAGAGGGTATCACCTATCAGCTCCATGCAAGCCTTTAAACCTAAGGCTATTGTTTGATTTGTTTTGTGTGCCACATGTTTGCATCATAAGCATATCATTTTTGCACCAAACACTTCAAGGATCAAAGAGTTTACCTTTGTTTTTGCAGGTAATGGCTCCCGCCACCAAAGATTACATCCGAATCAACATCTCAACGGTACCATCTGAACTAAAAGACTTAGTGTCAAAATTCCCCAGGAATGTTCAATTCACTGAAAGGCATGGTCACCTACTCCATTTGGTTACCTCAAAATTTGAAGAAGACATGATACAGGTCCTGTTCCAGTTCTTTGACCCCGAACATCATTGCTTTACCTTTCCTGATTACCAGTTGGTACCCACTTTGGAAGAATTCTCTGAACTAATGGGATTGCATGTTCGAAATCAATTACCTTTCACTGGTTTAGAAAGGATTCCAAAACCTGAAGTCATTGCTGCTGCTTTACATCTGCGGAAATCAGAAATCGAGTCCAATTGGGAAACAAAGAGTGGAGTTAAGGGTTTACTTACCAAGTTCTTATTGGAAAAGGCTCGACTACTGCTAGAAAACAAAAGTTATCCAGCTTTTGAGGAAGTTATGGCACTTTTGATCTATGGGTTGGTTTTATTCCCAAATCCCGACCAGTTCATAAGTGTACACATCATCAACCTTTTCCTAATCCGTAACCCGGTACCAACATTGCTGGGAGACATTCTACATTCTCTACACACTCGTACCATGAAGAAACGAGGAACTCTCATGTCCTGTATACCACTACTGGCTAGGTGGTTTACATTTCATCTTCCCAGATCAGTGTTGAGAAATGAACAAAGAATGCAATGGTCTCGCAGGATTATGTCTTTGTCTCATTCAGATATCCGGTGGAACAACTTCTTTCAAAGAGACATTACTATCATTGATCATTGTGGAGAGTACCCTAATGTGCCACTCCTTGGCATCAAAGGAGGTATCACTTACAATCCCTCTTTAGCTCTACGCCAATTCGGATATGCAAGGAGCAACGGTCCTCATGACATGATTATCCATGGCATTGTGTTTGATTACGAGAATGATTCTCATAGACACCGACGAAGGTTCATACATGCATGGGGCAGTGTCTATAGAATAGAAAGCAAAACTCTGGGGCAATGGAATTCTATTCCTATGGAACCCTACCTCAGATGGGTCCGCACGCATGCTCAGAAACTCCTTATGCCATATCCTGCTGTTCTACCAGTGACTATTGAACCAGAGGTCGAAGGATATGAACCTCAAGTTATTCTACACCCGGATATGCCAACTGACCTAGAAGAGTTGCAAAAATCTTGGGTTCAACTCAAAGAGGAAAGAGACACCTTCAAATCATACTGTCAAGACTATGAGAGAAGGATATTGGAGCTCACCGGACAGCTTCAAGAAGAACAGCAGATCAACACATTCCTGGGGGCAAAGAGAAAGCGTCCACGGGAGACCTGAAGGATCATTTATTTTATTTCTGTCTTGTAAGCCCAAATGAGGCAAAGAAAAAAGAAAAAAAAAGAAATAAATTGATTAACTAACGTTTGTTTCTTCTTTAACAAATCTAAACTCTAAGATCCTTGAAACATTGCACACACATTTCACTTCATGCATTGCATATACATTTCATACATTGCATTCATATACATTGCACATACATTTCATACATTGCATACACATGGCATCCAGTCATACACATTGCATAACAGGTTCACATGACGGATTTCTCATCTTCTCGCTGTTTATTTCAGTCAGAAGAGATGGAATCTGAAATGAGCATCAAGAATCTCGAAGCACAGAATGCCCAAGTTCAAGTGGCAATTCTGGAACTAGCAAAGGGGCAACAAGAACTTAAAGCCCTGATAATCAAGAAGAAAAAGAAGCCCAAAGGATCTGTAGGCGTGAGTCACCTGAAAAGAAAGATCAAAATCCCAGTCAAAAAGTTCAAAAAGCCACCGATCCCTGAAACAGTCGGTGATGATAAACAAGAAGACAATCAAAGCAACCAGGGTTCTGCTAAACCCTCTCTCTCTTCAAATGAAGAAAATGATCATTCTGGGGACGAACCGGATGATGAAAAATACCAACAGCTGGAAGACCGTATGAAAGCTATGGAGATACAAAAAATACCTGGCTTAGATTTCAATGATCTAGGGCTCATCTCGGATATTGTTATCCCTCCAAAATTCAAAGTTCCTGTCTTTGCAAAATATGATGGAGTTTCTTGCCCGAAACTACATCTGAGATCCTATGTGAGGAAGATACAACCTCATACAATAGATAACAAGTTGTGGATTCACTTCTTCCAAGAAAGTCTGTCGGGTACACAACTCGAGTGGTACTACCAGCTGGAAAATACCAAGGTTCATACTTGGGAAGAATTAGCTGCTGCTTTTTACAAACAGTACCAATACAATGCTGATCTTGCGCCAACCCGTACACAACTAAGGGGCATGTCTATGGGACCAAAAGAAAGTTTCAAAGGATATGCACAAATGTGGAGAGATATGGCTGGAAGGGTTCAACCACCCTTATCTGATCGCGAACTAGTCGACATGTTCATGGGCACTTTAACTGGCCCTTTCTATAGCCATTTGCTGGGAAGCTCATCATCAGGTTTCACTGACCTGATACTGGCCGGAGAACGTGTCGAAAGTGGCATTCAAAATGGAAAAATTCAAATAGGTTCCTCTTCTGGTACTACAAAAAGGCCCATCAGCGGGAGAAATGAGGTCAATGCAACACAAATTCAGAAAAGTCGCAAAAGTGAGCAACATCAATCTGTAGGGGCAGTTCTGATCTCCGCATCTGCACCTCAAAAAGATCAACAGCCAAAATATACGCATCGACCAGATGCACCAAGAAGAAATTTCACCAAAATCAACATGCCAATCTCTCAGGCATTGCAGCACTTGCTAAAAGCAGATCTGATCACCTTAAGAGGTCCTCCAAAGAATGTCAACACTTCCTCTCCAAATTATCGCCCTGATGCGACATGTGCCTATCACTCAAACTGTCTAGGACATGACGCAGATCACTGCTGGGCCCTGAAAAATAAAATACAAGATATGATAGATGCTGGTGAAATTGAGTTCGATCCTCCAGAAACTCCAAATGTCATCACAGCACCTATGCCAAAGCATGACAAAACTGTCAACGCTATCCTGGACACTGTTTACATCTATGATGTGAACGAATTATCAACTCCACTCTGCGAAGTCAAAGGAAAGCTAATCCGAGCTGGTTACTTTCCAGGGTGTGACCCCGACTGCTTTTACTGCTCCTGCCTGCCCAATGGTTGTGAAAATCTGAGGATGGGAATTCAAAAATGGATGGATCGCCGTATCATTATGTTTGAGAGGCTCCCGTCTATGGACGTGTTGTGCGAAGTCTTTGCAAACAGGATGAGAATAGAAGATGCCTCAGTGATCTCCAGCTTACCATTCAAAATCTCTGCCAAGGCTCCATTCAAAATTTCTGCTACACTCAAAGTGGCATCAGTAGTCATTGCTAATCCAACTCCATTTCTATACTCCTCAGACAAAGTTGTCCCATGGGGATATGACACTAATGTTTACGTTCATGGAGTTAAGCAGAGTACCTCGACTGAAGAGACCGCAAAGTTAACTACTCCAACTGTGAGTAATATTGTGGGTACCAGCAAGATCACGAGAAGTGGAAGAATCTTTTCACCAGAAATTTCTCCAAATGTTGCTGCTGGTCCAGTCCGAGTCCCAGTTCCTAATCAAAATGTCAACGCTCGAGGCAAAGAGCCACAAGTTGAACAAGTTCAAACCCCGGTGGAGATCACTGCTGAGGATCCGTCAAAGCAAGAAATGGAGGAAATATTGAAAATCATCTGCAAAAGTGATTACAATATTGTTGAGCAACTGGGGCACACTGCTTCAAAAATCTCAATGCTATCTCTGCTAAAATATTCAGAAGCTCATGCCAAAGCCCTGATGAAGTTCCTAAAAGCTGCGCATGTGCCTCAAGAGATCTCAGTCGACCAATTTGAGAATTGTGTTGCCAATCTAACCGTGAGCAATGGTCTCGGTTTCTCTGATGTGGATCTAACCCCTGCTGGAAAAAATCACAACAAAGCCTTACATATCTCCATTGAATGTAATGGCACCACTCTATCTCATGTGCTAGTAGATAACGGTTCTTCTTTGAACGTGTTACCGAAAACAGTACTAGAAAAGCTTGACTTCGAAGGAATTGTGTTACAACCAAGTGATGTTGTGGTAAGAGCCTTTGACGGGTCAACCAGAACGGTATACGGAAAAGTGAATCTCCCAATCAGAGTGGGTTCTCAAATCTTCGATTCTATCTTTTACGTAATGGAAATTCACCCAGCCTACTCCTGTTTACTTGGACGCCCTTGGATACATGGGGCAAATGCTGTAACTTCTACCCTGCATCAGAAGTTAAAATATCCAGTAAAAGGAAAGATTGTCACAGTCTATGGCGAAGAGGAATATGTGGTTAGTCACCTAAGCAATTCCAAATATGTTGAGTTGGAGGACGAATTCATCGAAACTCCATGCCAATCATTTAAGGTGGTCTCTCCAGATGTCTCTACCACCAAGCATATTCCTGCTACTCCAACTACAACTATGGCTTCTCTCAAAGATGCCAAAGCCATGATTGAACAGGGTGATTGCACAGTATGGGGACAGCTTCCCGATATACCCTACAAGTCTGACAAACTAGGTCTGGGCTATGATAGTGAAAATCAAAAGAATGATCAAAGTCCTCGTTCTGGAAGATTAATGTCACACTTCGTCAGCCAAGAAGTAAACGCTATTGAAGATGAAGGAGTGTTCATGAACCATATCCTTCAGCCATATCCAGATGAGATTCCACCTATTTCCATGGGAATGTGGGATGCTGTGGGAGAACCAAACGGCGGGTATAATTATCAGTATGCCGCACCTCAGAATTCTTATATTGCTATGGAAGACATTACCCCGACTGGATGGGGTGATCAAATTGGAAATGACGAAAGTTTCACAAGTCCCGTCACTGAGCAATATCAAAATCCACCCAAAGAAGTATGGGACACGCTAGGAGAACCCAGCGGCAAATATGACTATATGGTGAAATACTCCGCTCCTCCGAGCTCATAAATTGCCATGGAGGACATTGTCCCAACTGGATGGGATGAACATTACGATGACAATTTCGCTTTCGAAGAAGCCAGGGAAATACCAAATAACGAGGGTTGCTTTCTGTCAGCATACACTCCTCATCAGGATGCACAAGTCTCTATTCAAAACATCATCCCGACTGCATGGGACGGCCTTATTGAGCATCTCGCTCAGCCAACAGAGATATCTCAGCCTGGGCTCTCGCATCCAGCAGAGTATATCCCTTATCCCGAAGGATCACCGGCTCATTTTCCCACTAATGAAATCAATGTTGTGGAAGATGAAAAAGACAACTACAACTGGAACAGCTGGATACTCCCTGCTCACAACAGTGGATTGAACAACTGGAAAGCTGAGGATGTGATCTCCTTTGACCAGGAGTAAATGCCATTTCCTGTTTTCTTTGTGTATATTGTGCAAAGATAAAAATGGTTCCTGAACAATCGAACCATGAGCTTGAAAGCCGTGTGCCTTAGCACACCGGTCCTTCTATAAGGGCTTATCATATCATGATCATGTGCATTCAATAAAATCATGGGACGCTTGCATATTTAAATTTTGTGATCCTTTTTCTTTCTTTCTTCGCTTTCTAATAGCTATGTTTTTTCTTCACACATACTCACATAATTAACATGCAGATTCACATACACTTTGGATCCAGTCAACAACGATTCTGCTATTGCCCGTCATGACTTTGAAAATCCGATCTACCAAACTGAGGACGAAAGTGAGGAAGATTGTGAAGTGCCAAGAGAACTTGCAAGGCTGCTAGAACAAGAAAACAAGGCCATACAGCCTCACGAGGAGCCAATTGAGGTCATCAACTTGGGCAGCAACGAAGAAAAGAAAGAAGTCAAAATAGGGGCTGATTTAGAACACAGCGTCAAGCAAAGACTGATTCAAATGCTGCGAGACTACGTCGAGATATTCGCCTGGTCCTATGAGGATATGCCAGGCCTTGACACGGACATCGTAGTTCATCGCCTACCAATCAAAGAAGGTAGCATTCCAGTCAAACAGAAACTACGAAGGAGTAGGCCTGATATGTCAAAAAAGATCAAAGACGAGGTTGAAAAACAGTTCAATGCCGGATTCCTAAAAGTTGTAAGTTATCCTCCTTGGATAGCTAACATCGTCCCTGTACCTAAAAAAGACGGGAAAGTCAGAATGTGCGTGGACTACAGAGATCTGAACCGGGCAAGCCCTAAAGATGATTTCCCTTTACCACACATCGATGTACTGGTTGACAATACCGCACAATGCAAGGTATTCTCCTTTATGGACGGATTCTCAGGGTACAATCAAATCAAGATGGCACCCGAAGACATGGAAAAAACAACCTTCACAACACCCTGGGGAACCTTTTGTTACAAAGTAATGCCCTTTGGTCTGAAAAACGCAGGAGCAACCTATCAACGTGCAATGGTAGCGCTATTTCATGATATGATTCATCAAGAAATAGAGGTGTATGTCGATGACATGATTGCAAAATCCAACACCGAGGAAGAACATTTGGGTCATTTACACAAGTTGTTTGACAGACTCAAGAAATACAAGTTGCGACTGAACCCAAATAAGTGTACCTTTGGAGTAAGATCCGGCAAACTCTTAGGTTTCATCGTCAGCAGCAAAGGTATTGAGGTTGATCCCGCCAAGGTTAAAGCCATTCAAGAAATGCCTATACCTCGTACCGAGAAACAAGTCAGAGGATTCTTGGGACGTCTAAATTACATCGCCCGATTCATTGCCCACATGACTACTACTTGTGTGCCGATCTTCAAACTGTTGAAGAAAGATCAAGTGGAAAGGTGGAGTGACAAATGCCAGTCAGCCTTTGACAAAATCAAAGAATATCTCCAAAAACCTCCAATCTTGTTGCCACCTGTGGAAGGCAGACCTCTGATAATGTACCTAATTGTGTTAGAAGACTCAATGGGGTGTGTACTAGGACAACATGACGAATCCGGCCGAAAGGAGCACGCAATCTACTATCTTAGCAAAAAGTTTACCGATTGTGAAACAAGATACTCACTACTCGAAAAAACTTGTTGTGCCTTAGCTTGGGCAGCTCGCCGACTAAGACAGTACATGCTAAATCACACCACTTTCCTAATCTCTAAGATGGATCCCATCAAATACGTGTTCGAAAAACCTGCTCTCTCTGGAAGAATAGCGAGATGGCAAATGATCTTAACAGAATATGACATTCAATACACTTCACAAAAAGCAATCAAAGGAAGTGTGGTAGCTGATCATCTGGCTCATCAAGCAGTGGATGATTATCAAGCATTGAACTTTGACTTCCCAGACGAAGACATTATGCTAGTCAATGACTACAAACAATCAGGACCAGAAGAAGGACCCGAGCCAGGATCCCGGTGGACTATGGTTTTTGACGGAGCTTCTAATGCACTTGGCAATGGCATCGGAGCTGTGATCATTTCCCCCGCAGGAAGTTACACACCGTTCACTGCCAGGTTATGCTTCAATTGCACTAACAATATAGCCGAATACGAAGCATGTATTCTGGGTCTCAAAGCTGCAATCGATCTAAGAATCAAATTCCTGGAAGTCTACGGAGACTCGGCCTTGGTAATCTACCAAGTCAAAGGGGAATGGGACACAAAGCACCCAAATCTAATTCCTTACGAAGAATATGTGCCGAGTTTGATTCCTTATTTCGAAGAAATCACTTTCGAACACATCCCACGCGAGGAAAATCAACTAGCTGATGCTTTAGCTACCATGTCATCCATGTTCAAAGTCAGGTGGGACAACGAGGCGCCTATGATCACCATTTACAGGCAAGATGAACCATCCTATTGCAATGAGATCAATACCGAAGGAATCGAGGAAAAACCATGGTTCCATGAAGTAAAAAGATATCTCGAAGCTCAGGAGTACCCTGAAGGGGCATCCATTAACGACAGAAAGTTTCTAAGGAGATTTGCTGCCAAATTCTTTCTAAGCAATGGAACCCTATACAAACGCAACCATGACTCGACTTTACTTCGCTGTGTAAACAAGAAGGAAGCAGAACAGATCATGGAAGAAATACACAATGGTGCCTTCGGTACTCATTCCAGTGGACATACAATGGCTAAAAAGATCCTGAGAGCAGGTTATTACTGGTCTACCATGGAAACAGACTGCCATCATCACTCCCGAACATGTCACAAATGCCAGATATACGCTGACAAAGTACATGTACCTCCGATTCCATTAAGCGTCCTGACGGCTCCTTGGCCTTTTGCAATGTGGGGTATTGATATGATTGGAGAAATCAAACCTACTGCCTCCAACGGACATCGCTTTATCCTGGTCGCTATTGACTACTTCACAAAGTGGGTAGAAGCAGCTTCATTTGCTTCTGTTACCAAGAATGTGGTGGCCCGGTTCATCAAAAACAATCTCATTTGTCGGTATGGCATCCCTGAACGGATTATCACGGACAATGGTACAAATCTAAACAACAGAATGATTACTGAACTTTGCACACAGTTCAAGATCAAGCATCATAATTCCTCTCCATATCGACCAAAGATGAACGGCGCGGTGGAAGCTGCCAACAAGAACATCAAGAAAATCATACAAAAAATGACAGTAACCTACAAAGACTGGCATGAGATGTTGCCTTTTGCTCTTCATGGTTATCGCACATCTGCGCGTACTTCACCAGGGGCAACTCCATTCTCCTTAGTCTATGGTATGGAGGCAGTTCTTCCAATTGAAATTCAGATTCCTTCCCTAAGGATTATGAAAGAAGCCAATCTAGACGAAGACGATTGGATTCAAACACGGTTGGACCAGATAAACTTGATTGATGAGAAAAGGCTCGCAGCTATTTGTCATGGTCAGCTATACCAAAAGCGTATGATCAAAGCATTCAACAAAAAAGTCAAAAGTCAAGCATACCAAACTGGTGGCTTGGTTGTCAAACGCATCATCTTACCACAAGGTGATCCCAGAGGCAAATGGACTCCCACCTACGAGGGACCATTCATAATCAAGAAAATATTCTCCGGCGGCGCCATGTTGCTTACCACCATGGATGGCGAGGATTTCCCACACCTTGTGAATGCGGACATAGTCAAAAAATACTTCTCTTAAAAAGAAAAAAAAACAGCTCGCTAAGTTGAAAACCTGAAAGGGCAACTTAGGCAAAAAAAAATGAGCGTCTCGGTGGATTGAAAACCCGAAAGGGCGGTCCAGGCAAAAATTAGAGACTAAACAAATACTATCCCGGTAGGCTGAAAACCTGAAAGGGCGGCCTAGGCAAAAGTTAGGGAATGAAGCATACAACAGTGTTCCGTTCAGCTGCCTACTCACCATCAAGATTCAACACCTCAAAGACACCGATCAGTCCAATCACTTTCTTCCAACAAGTGAGGGATGAGATGCTCGAAGACAGATTGGCAATAGCAGAGTTGAAACTTGACTGGATCGTTTTCACATAGCTATTTATCTTCATAAATATTTTCCAAAACTTTCTGACAATTTCCTACTTCTAGGATTGTTGTCTCCCTGTGCTAACCAGCCTATCATGGCTCTTTTTCAAAAAATCAATGCAGCTTAGGCTCAAAAATCACCATTTTTCACTTTTTCTGTTTAAATACGTAAGCGTCCCAATGATAATTTTGAATGAACATGTGCATTTGAATATGATTGATGTTTACCAGGAAAAACAGGAATAGCATTCAGGAAATGTCCCAATTATCTGGACATCATTCCGTCAGAAGAAAATCCCCAAGAGAAACGCATTTCTCAGCAAATTCCTCAAAAAGATTTTCTCTTCAAAAGAAGTCTTATCCCCCAGCAGGGTTGTTCCAGATTACTATCTTCAGAGGGTGTGATCCCCGCACCCAGACTTGGTCAAATAGTGCATCGGAGGATTATGCATCTTCCTCATTCCCATTTGAAAGGGCATCAGAACTTCCAGCTACCTTTCATTCTCAAGAGATATTCAAAGATCCTTCAACAGAGTACCAGGATTCTCAAAGAATTTCCCCAGCCAAGGGTACTCAAACAAGACAAAAGATCATCAACGATCACAATATAGTCATATCCAGATGACTGGCGGAAATTTATTTTCCCAAATAGAAGCTCGACATCTCACATATTCATATTCATGCATCATACATCATACATCATGCATCATGCGCATATTCATACGCATATTCATACACAACATCACATGCATATTTCTCCGGGAATATCTCACATTTACATGCATCATAAACATTGCATATCACTAACTTGATTTTTTAGGTAGACGGATATCTTCAACAAAGATGTTCTCAATCACATGCAGTGTTCACCTGAATTCCATGAACGGTTCTCTCAGATATAATCAAGCCGAAGATTCATTCTGATCACTTACCAACTCAAAAACAGACATCGCAGATCTAAAGTTGATACCTCAGACGGTTCCAGAACGATCTAGCATCACAGATCTAAAGTTGATACCTCAGATGGTTCCAGAACGATCTAATATTGCAGATCTAAAGCGATACCTCAGACGGTTCCAGAACGATCTAACGTTGCAGATCTAAAGCGATACCTCAGACGGTTCCAAAACGATCTAACATTGCAAATCTAAAACGATACCTCAGACGGTTCCAAAACGATCTAGCATCACAGATCTAAAGCGATACCTCAGACGGTTCCAAAACGATCTAACATTGCAGATCTAAAGTTGTACCTCAGACGGTTCCAGAACGATCTAGCATCAAAGATCTAAAGCGATACCTCAGACGGTTCCAGAACGATCTAACGTTGCAGATCTAAAGCGATACCTCAGACGGTTCCAAAACGATCTAACATTGCAGATCTAAAGCGATACCTCAGACGGTTCCAGAACGATCTAACGTTGCAGATCTAAAGCGATACCTCAAACAGTTCCACAATGATCAACTTTCAAAATCTAAAGCAGAAAAAACTTTGGACAAGTTCCGTAGCAATCATCCTCCAAGACTTAAAGCGGTAACCTTGGACGGTTCCGAAACAGTCAACACAAAGACTTTCAAATCCTTCATCAAGATATAATCAATGGATTCATTCTGATGAACAAACCATCAACCCATTTACCAGGTGGCATCTGAAAGCCCATCTCAGGTAATGTGTCAATCTGCCAACAACATTTCGCAGACAACATTCAAATGCAACTTCCAACATCTCTTCTGATCAAGGTAAGTGCAAATTTTCAGGGCATCTAAATATTCAATCATCTTCTACCTTCAGATTTCAGACAATCTCTTCAGGTTTAAGAAGATTGAATAGGGGCAACTGTTATACCCCAAAATTTGCCCACATCTTTTTTCAAGAAAACTCCAATCTGAAAATTAAGAGTCTCATATAATTATGGATTATTTCAACAAATATCCTAACATATGAAACACTTAGTTTTTAGAATTTTTCTTATACGGTAATTTGGCTTGTAGTTGAATTTATTCTTACGCAAACGCCAAATACTGTTTATTACTTCACACATGCTATTTATTTATTTACAGATAAATAGTACTGACACAATTGGTACAGAGTTAAATCTTTTTGCAGGCGCAGAATCAGGAAACTCAGACTGTACTGGTAACAAGTAGATTATTATTATCTTTTGTTTCCCACTAATTTTTGTACTATATTCCATTATTTTCAAAAATCTTTTCAAATCTCTTTTTCAAAAATCAAATCTCTCTTTTTTCCAACACTATCTCCACTTTCTTTCAAATCTTACTTCCACTCAAATTTTCTTTTGTACGGAATCACATCATTCCCCAACGTCTCTATCCTTCTTTCCATTCTATAAATACCTCTCATTTTCTTCCATAAAATCTCACATCAAATTCTAACTCATCTTTCAAATTCCTACCTCATATCTATTTTCTCTTCTTCCCTGACAAGAATGGCAAAGTGGATAGAGACACTGTTTCTTACAGTCATCACCATTGCTACGGTGATCATGACTTTCTTCTGCCTGCATAGTCCTGAAGAGTGTGGACCTGCAATGGTTGCACTCCCAATCATCTACATGTTATTGTTCATAGCATGGGTCATTAATCGTCATTCTTAAAATTTGCAGTATTTCTTATTTCTTAAATGTACCGTTTATTCGTCGTACTGTTCAATATAGTATGTAATATTTGTACTGTCAGTATTAAATGTTGTACTATTTGTCATAATATTGCTTAATTACTAAGATAATATTTTGTGTGTTTTCTGCCAGTCAAATATTCCTATTTCTGTGCATTAAATGATTTTCAGGGTTATTATCGGTAATTTTGCCCGCATACAGTAAATATTAGTTATTTATTATGTCTGTGTTTTTTTTTAACAAGTCATGTAAATAACTTTCATTTTTCACATAAAACAAAAACAACAAAAAAGAAAATTAACTTTGACTGTTGATTTTTCACTCTAACTGCTACGTCAATACCTGAACAGTCAGTTGACAGCCAAACTTCTGGCAGTACAATTCTCAGTGTTTTGTACCATCAATCAAATCAATCTTTCACAATTCAAAATTCCAAGATTTTTGTGCTAGAAGTCTTCTGAATATCACGCGATTAGCAGAGACTCAACACTGCACAAAAATCAGGTACGCTTAACTGTCTCCTACATAAACAGTCCCTAATCAGGGTTTTTCTTGTTTTTTACAGGAGCAACAGGTTTTTGAGAGCTCAAATGGATTTCATACACATCCATATATCTCAAAGTACCATCATACAAATTTTCAAACTTCAATTCACTCAGACGCACCGTCAGCAGCTCAAACAGTCAACAGACGACCCGTTTGACCAAAAAAGTCAACAGACTGTCAAAAATGAAATTTTTTGTCAAAGTCCATATTTTGTCAAAGGATTCATCATTTGATCATTGGATGATCATAATTCATCAAGGAAAGATCAAAAATCAACAAAACCCTAAGATTCAAAATTAGGGTTTTTGCCTGAAAAGTCAACTCAACTTTGACTGATCATAACTCTCTCATCCTTCATCCAAAAAATTCAAACCAAAGCTTGTTTTGAAGGAAATTCAATTATCTTTCAAATGCCATTGATCCCATGGTCATTGGATTCACCATTTGAAAAATATGATCAAAGACATTACAGGTCATTTTCAAAGTCAACAAAAAGACACTTTTTTCAAAAGGACACACAAGGAGCATCAAAAATCATTTTGACATGAGACCAAAGACATTGGTTAGAGGACTCTTTGAGGTTTCCAAAAAGTGCAAGATCTCCTTCATATGACAAAAATTGAGGGATTTACACCTTGTTGAAGTTGGCTAAATTTTGGGAAAATGCATGAAACCAACATTGCTCAAAAATGTATTTTTTCCAAATGGGGCCAAGTTTTCAGCATTCAAACATCATTTCCATGATATTATGGGCCTCCCACGACCAAGACTAAGCCCACACCATTTTTATTCATTTTTTGCTTGATTTTATCTTATTTTAAGATTAAAATTAAAAGGAAAATGGATGGATAAATGGTAGCTTAACTTCCAAGCATGACTCACCCAAGGAATCTTCATCTTTCTGCAGAGAATTGAAGAGCAAGGCAAGTGCATTGAAGGAGAGGAAGACTTGGTCAAATATTCAAGGATTTTTAATATTTAAAAATCAAACTTTCAACCAAGCAATCAATACTCTTAGCTTCACTTCCAAGCAGCCTTTGGCCTATAAAAGAAGTGGAATACATCAACAACAAGAGACCCACGAAAATATAGCAAGAGCATAGCCATCAACTTCACAAAATTCTCAAAAAATCTCATAACTTTTGTAATTTTCAAATTTCATATTCCAATCAATATCAATACAAAACAATCATTCCAATCATCTTCTAAGATCATATAAAGTAAGAATGAACCCTTAATATGGTCCCATGAGAGTCGTAACACATGCATAGTGTTCTTCATGTTCATACATAATTAATTTTCGTTTTCCTATATTTAATCAACCTCAATGTAATCTAATCATTCCACTGAGTTTATGAGGTCCTATAAGCTAGATCTGGGCCATAACATGTAAGCTCCCACGTGAGAATCACTCCATGCCATTAACGAGTGTTCATGCGTACCAAAACTTCAACTCCATCGAATCCATAGCTACAGCTTTCAAATAGCGAAACTAACATCATATTTGGACTCAGAGCATCCTAATTAGGGGATCTGGGTTGCTTTTATTGTTTGGAACTAACGTTTTTGCAGGTTTCTAAAAGTATGGAAAAAGCAAAGAAAATCCGCAGGTAATGTTGTAGGAAAATCCGCAGCAAATTCCATAGGTAAAAGGTTGAAGAAGATGAATAGTATGTTGGAAATCTTGACCAGCACGCGTGGCACTTCTGGCGCTTCTCATTCGCCAGTCAACCATTCTTACCATCCACATGCACATGGTGGGGCCCAACTGACTTATTAAAAGTCTTTGTGATCCCACGTGATCAATTAACGCATGCACACCATGTTCTCTCTAATCTGGGCCATTAGATCATGATTTTGATTCATCCAACGCATCATACAAGCAGTTCATACCATGCACTCTCCAGCCTACCACACCTGATCAGTATCCTTTTATCTCCTATTTTTATTTTAATTTCTTTACAAAATTAATTAAAAATAGTTTTAAAAATCCAAAAAATACACAAAAACTATTTTTAGACTTCTAAAATAATATATTATTTTCTGAAATAAAAATATTTTATTTTTCTTCATAATTTCAATATTTTGCATAATTAATTAGTATATATTTATATATTTGCTTTTTAATTATTCTAACCAATCAAAAAATCATAAAAAAAATTGTTCTTCATGTTAAATATTGTTTATATATTATAAACTAATTTTGTACATATTTTGAATAATGTTATCTTTAAGTTTCAATTATTTGTATAATTATTTGTATAATTATGTTTTAATTAGCTTAAATCAATTTCAAATCAAATTCCAAAAATTCCAAAAAAATTAGTTTTGTTTTAAATTAATTGACAAATATTTTGTACATATTTTAAACTTAATTTCTAGGTTTAAATCTATTTTCATCTTTTTCCTTCATTTTAATTTAATTAATCATGCATTAATCATAATTAAAATAAATCATAAAAAATCCAAAAAACATGCCTTTTATTTTTCTTGCAATTTAAATTCCTAGATAAATGTATAGGATGTCAAATTCATGTAAATAGGCTAGTTTACATTTCCTGCACAATCGATGTAATAGCGTAGATTTACTTTCTGCACTTTACATTTCCGCATTTTAATTTCCAGCAAATATAAACTGCGTGTATGTCAAAGATAAAATTGAACCGTTAGATCACTAACTTCAAAGATAAAATATCTGAATACAAACACAATCACACTTGCACCTCTTAAGGTAATCCCTTCTCATTCTTTTCAAAATCAAAGTCAAAATTCTACTATTTTGAGTACAAAATCGAACCTTGCGTTTATATCCGGTGAAAGGATAGATTTTTAAAGGAAATAAGGATAAAGACCTTACAACTCAGGGTAGACCTCCTAGTTTGCTTGCTCAAATCAAAACAAACAAAATTCTCATACACTGTTGTTTTTCAAAACAAAACTTTCAAAAAAGACAATACTTTGTATACATCCAAACACGGATCATTACAAAGTTAACGTTCTTTTCAAAACATCTTTCGAAAGATAAACAAGCATTTTGTATACATCCACACACAGATCATTACAAAATTCAATTTACAAAAGTATTTGAAACCACATATGAGCAATTTCAGAGCAATTGAAAAGTGATCGAAAAACAAGTGAGCTAAGCAAACTTAAGAGCCCATGGATAACCATGGATACAGAGGGTGCTAACACCTTCCCTTTGTATAACCTACCCCCTTACCCAGAATTTCTTAAAGGTCTTTTTTCTGTTTCTTTTATAAACCTTTCCTTAATTGGATAAAATAAAAGGTCGGTGGCGACTCTGTGAATTTTCAAAAATGCGAAAGCATTAAGCGATAAAAAAGAGTCAGTTCACGTATCTCTACAGAACAGAGGTATGGCCCGGGATAAAAAACGGAGGTCCACAGAGCCCATGGATAACCATGGATACAAAGGGTGCCTTACACCTTCCCTTTGTATAACTTACCCCCCGAACTCAAAATCTTTCAAAGGTCTTTCCTGTTCTTTTTGCCTTTCCAATTGGATAAAATAAAAGTCGGTGGCGACTCTTGCTATCCGCACATTTCAAATAAAGTCAATTCACCATATTACACTTTCACACTATTTCATCAATTTGTCCAAACTCAATTCAATGTTAGAATCAAGGCAGTCCAGTCATATTTTGGTGGGAAGTTCATACCTTTTACAAAACACTTATCTGAACTGGGCATAGTGCATAGATTGACTTGTCCATATACCTCACATCAAAATGGGTCTGTTGAGAGGAAACATCGCCACGTAGTGGAAATGGGACTTACTCTATTAAGCCACTCCTCCATTCCTTTAACCTACTGGATCGCAGTTTCTCAACTGCAGTTCATGTCATTAATAGGCTTCCTACTTCTAGCTTGACTTGGGCTCATTCTCCCTTTCATGCATTGTATGCCAAGCAACCTGACTATCAAACCTTGAAAGTGTTTGGGTGTTCTTGTTTTCCCTTACATAGGCCTTTCAACAAACACAAATTTGAGATGAGGAGCCAGGAGTGTGTATACCTAGGATTATCCTCTCAACATAAGGGGTTTAAGTGCCTTAGTAAGGATGGTAGAATATATATCTCAAAAGATGTTACTTTTAATGAGGTAGAATTTCCCTTTTCAAAACTATTTCCTGTCCCTGACTCTGCTAAACACAATACACCAGCCTCATGTCCTCTGAGTATTTCATCCTTTCCTCTAATGTCTGGTTCCAATAGTGTCATCCCAAAAGGTCCCTCTGTATCCACTTCTCAGCAAGAAGGTCTAGTGATTCCTGACACTCCTACCCCACAAAGTCCTAATAACTTGAGTCCTCCCACAAACAATCCTAGCCAGAATAATTAATATAATAGTCCTACTCAGTCAACCCTTCAGCCTATTACTCGCAGTTCTAGAGCTGATGCTAAAGGTATCCCACCTAGGGATGGAGCAGATGCTAACCTTGACTACTCATGAGCTATGTCTAGTCCTAACTGTGCTCAAATGTCTAATCATAATCAAAATCACACTCAGAGTTGTATCAACTATACACCTCACAACTCCCCTTCTCATATTAGTACACACAATGTCCCTGCAGTGCCTACATATCTAGAGGATATAACACATAGTGTACCTGCAGTGACTCAATATCCAAAGGATACTAATACTAAAACTTCTAATCAGAATGACATGAGCTTGCACAATCATGTTGTTACAGATCTTGAGGATCTCAATACTCAACACAACAATGTTATTTTTCCACACTTTGAGGTCTCTCTTCCTTCTCTTCCTCATAGTCCTAATATAGTGTCTACAAATTCCAATAGTGAGTTATATGGTGTAAACCTGTCTCATTCTTCCTTATCTCTCACTATTTCCCCTAGTAAACCTCTGGTGGCCCTTGTTGAGAACAATCACCCCATGCTCACTAGAGCCAAAACAGGACACTCTAAGCCAAAAACTCTATTGGCCTATACAGCCTCTAAACCAACTACCATCAAACATGCCCTTGCTAGCCCTGAATGGACTAAGGCTATGAAGGAAGAGTTTAATGCTCTTAAAGCAAATCACACATGGACCCTAACCACTTTACCTCCTGGAAGAACTGCTGTAGGTTATAAGTGGGTTTTCAAACTCAAAGAGAATGCTGATGGCTCTCTCCAAAAATACAAAGCTAGGTTGGTGGCCAAGGGTTTCCACCAAGAACATGGTTTTGATTACACTGAGACCTTTATCCCTATGATTAAACCTACAACCATTAGAGTTATCCTAACACTTGCTATTACCTATAAATGGTATATTCAGCAAATTGACATTAACAATGCCTTTTTGAATGGCAATCAACATGATGAAGTATATATGATCCAGCCCCCAGGGTTTGTCAGTTCTGATAAGCAACTTGTTTGCAAATTAAATAAGGCTCTCTATGGCCTCAAACAAGCACCTCGTGCTTGGTATGAAATATTAACACAAGCTCTCCTCCAGTTTGGCTTTACTACTTCCAAATGTGATAACTCTTTATTTGTCTATTACACAAGAGGCATAACTATGTATGCCCTTGTATATGTTGATGATATTTTGATCACAGAATCTAGCTCATCTTTGATTCATGATCTCATAAATAATCTGAACTCTACTTTTGCTCTGAAGAAATTTGGTAAACCTAGCTATTTTCTAGGAATTGAGGTGAACTTCTGCAAAAATGGTGTTATGATTTTGTCTCAGTCCAAGTATATTCAATACCTGCTAGCTAAGGCCAAGATGACTGCAGCAAATGGGGTTCCTACACCTATGCTCAGCACATGTAAACTCAGCAGACATGGCAGTCAACTCATGCATGATCCTCACCTCTACAGGTCCATTGTTGGAGCTCTCCAATATGTGACTTTGACACGACCTGATATTGCGTTCAGTGTGAATAAGGCGTGTCAATTAATGGCATGCCCCCTTGAGACTCATTGGACTGCTGTGAAAATACTTCTTTGTTACCTCAGTGACACCTCCAGGTATGGTCTCTTATTATCACCATTTGCTTCATCTACCAAGTTCTCTCTTCACGTGTATAGTGATTCAGATTGGGCTAGTGATCCTGATGATCGCCGTTCTACGTCTGGCTCTTGCATTTATTTTGGTCCTAACCTTGTGGCATGGAGTTCCAAAAAGCAGTCACTTGTTGCCCGTTCCAGCACAGAGGCCGAATACCGGGCATTGGCTCATTCTACTTATGAAATTTTATGGCTCGAATCACTCCTAACAGAACTAAGAATTCCCTTCCATACTCTTATGCTACTATGTGATAACCATAGTGCAGTTATGCTATCGCATAATCCGGTTCTTCATGCTCGCACAAAGCATATTGAGCTTGATATCCACTTCGTTCGTGAAAGAGTAGTTGCAGGAAATATGAAGATCCAACATGTGCCAGCAGCGATGCAGATTGCTGACACTCTCACCAAACCTCTAAGAACGACTGCATTTCAAGAACTGCGCAGCAAACTCAAAGTGGCTCATGTTGATCACCACCTTTCAGTTTGAGGGGAGTATTGGAGTATAGTTTAGATATGGGCCTCTGAAATGTATGCTGATAGTAGTCAGGCCCATTAGTATCTTATGCTAGCCCATGCCTTAAGCCTAGTTATATATTGGTAATGTTATATTGTATGTAACAATAACAAACTCTATCATTGTATTCATACATTCATCATCTTCTTCCATTGAATTAGAGATTCAAAGATGATTCACAATATTCATTTCTATCACTTTGTACCTTATATTTAAACGAATTTAGGAACAAAACAAAAATTTATATATACTTACAACAAAACCTAAATGACACATTTTGTACCATATTTATAAATGGCTACAAGGCCCAAACAAAATGAGTGACTCAAAATTTGTTTAAAATGACTGCATATTTACATCGAGCACACATGGCTACTCAAACATATTTAGAATAACTTATAAATTATACATGCACATTTCACCACTACTTATAGTTAGGGTTAATTTCTTTAGACATATAATGGATGAGAGAGAAACTCTCTTCTCTCTCTATCTATTTCATTGTCTATTACTTCTTGAGATGGCTCGTTTTCAAGATTCAAATGTAGATAAAGGCTTCTTCCGATGGAACAGGAGGATCTTCGCGACAACATCAGGCTGGTGTCCCCGAAGATGGACGTTTTGGATCGGTTTAAATGGAACAGCAATGCGGAGCTCGTTTTCACTGTCAAATCTTCCTATGATTTTTTCAAATCGAAGCTCTCCGGCCTCCTCTCAACTCTCGCATTGTCAAAGCATTCAACCACTTATGGAAGGTAAAAGCTCCGCCCAAAGTTCTTTTTTCGGTTGGAGGATTACACACAATAGACTGTCAACCAAAGATCAATTACATAAGAGGGGTGTGACGAATGTTAGTGGAGATCTCAGTTGCGTTTTTTGCTTAACAGAAGAAGAATATCTTCCGCATCTTTTAGGAGGTTGTGTGGTCGTGACAAAGATTTGGAAGAAGGTGTTCGAATGGATCGATTATGATGAGGTTCTAACTTTGGAAGAGTTCAACGAGTTCTTCTTTGCCATAGAGAAGGTGAAGACTTTATCCAAGAGATTTATGATCGCGGTCGTTTGGTTAGCAACTACGTGGTGCAATTGGAATAGGCGCAATGCGATTATTTTTAGGAACGCCTCGTATAGCTTTATTGAATGTATTTCGGAAATTATGCTTAACTCTTGGATATGGCTATGTTCATATTACAATCTAGTGGACTCTTGTAACTTTCACGTTTGGAATATTCTACCTCTCACTTGTTTCGAGAAGTAGAAGTTTTCAGTGTTGTTTTTCCGGTTGGGGTATCCCTTATACTCCTTATCAATTCCATTGGTTATTTAAAAAAATATTATACATATTCATTTTTTACAAGAAAAATCTAACGTGTCAAATGGTTCAACCAACAAGACAATAACCAGCAGACCATAAATTAGATTGCCTCATAAAACTCAAGAAATCAAGTTGCCCAATGTAGATATATGTCATATAAGTCTTTTTTAGGAATGGTGATTGTTCGTTAAATATCTATAGGTTGAACGAAATGTGTACTTTCCAAAAAGAACAGTTAAAGACAACCCCTAAAGGTGTATGTCCATTTGAGGTATAGTATTTTTGGTGTGTTGTGAGCTCGCCCACGTGAGGGTCGTGGAGGGATCATAAGTTTCTGTTTCTGAGATGATTTTTGTAATCCCTCTTCCATCCTTTATTGGGATATATATATAGGAGTTATTTTGGCTTGTGCTGAAGAGTTGAGAGTGGTTTCCCTAACTCTAAAAACATGGAACTGAGAATGATGAATTCCCCTTTCATCATGGAGGAAGAAGTCACTCCTCCTTGACTATTTCTTTGGATTGTTAATCCTCAGCAACCTCGTAGCGACGTATAGTAGGTGGCATGAATCATGGTTTTAACCTATTAGGAGGTTCACCTCCGACGCTCCAACCTAATTGAGTAACCTATAAGTCTGTTTTGAGCGACTACTTCCCATATCCAGGAGCTCACATGAGGTTAATGTATCTTTTTTCGTTTTTTTCTTATGGGATACCCTTATTAGAACCAAGAATAATTATAATAGTTCATAGTCACTCAAACACAAGGCCTTGTAAAGGGCGAAGTATTTAACCCAATCAGTATGTAATTTATTTACGTGCAAGACTTTGTAAAGTGCAGTTTCTCAAGCGAGACTTATATAAACGAGTAAATCCGACGAGAATTAGTAAAGCTGAGTCTATAAAATGTAACTTAGATAGTCGAATACCTTAGAAGAGACTTCGTAATGGAGAGTTTGTATAACTCTTAGGCCCTTACTTTTGTATTAGTTTGCCACTGCATAGTTGGGTGTAGCAAAATGTTGCCCCCCAAAATTTGCCCACATATTTATTCCTAACTAGCTTAAGCATCTCATTTCATATGCATCATCTTTCCATTAGGTCATCTAACACGTTGCATTCATTCTTCAAATAAACATCTGAAACATGGGATCAAGGATCATGGAATGAATTGAGGTCTCACATGGGTTTTGGCACAAAGTTATTTATTTCTTCAAAAAGGGGTATCTTGCACTTAATCAAGGATTGTGTTCGACTTAATCTTTTTAAAGACATGTGATCAGAGGGTTTCCAGTTACAAGAGGTTCTTGATCTAGGGTTTATTTCCCTATGCTCGATGATCTTCATGGTATGATGGTTAGGAGCATTGATTCATTTGGATGGATTAATTATGCTACAAGCATTGGGCCATCCAAAGTGTTTACAACACTGGTTATTGACTCGACTCATCTAAGTGGATTGTGTTACAAGTCGTTGATCAAATGGCGTCACTTTTGTTACAAGTTATGGGTTTGATGTCGTTTTGGATATTAAAGTGCAAAGTGTAGAAAGTTGAATCTCGAAACATCATGAACCATTTTCAAAGTCCAAAAGTATTTGTCAAAATTTTGACCATGGTCTATCTTAAGACATGTTGGGATTTCTTGATTTGGTTCATTTCAAGTTTGCAAATTAGAGAAGATCTATCTCCACGAGTATTACTTGATTCAAGTAAATAATTGAATAATCTAAATTCTGAATTGAAAAAGGAGAGAAGATTCCAACGATGTTCAAAGTGAGTCACAATATTCTTGGATTACAAGCTAGCATATACAAGTCATTACAAAGTGGAATTACAAAAAATGCAAATCTACAACAGTGGACCATTGACCTTAGAACCTTGACTAACTCCTAAATCTTCAAGCTCCAAGTCTGCATGTTTAAAATGATTCTGCAAGTGTGCTACAATAGAATCCACCATATCAGTCTCATTTCTTCAAGGCATAAATGTTTCATGCTACACCAATCTACAGCCCTACAATTCAAAAGAAAATACATAACAGCCACACCCACATCCAATACAATCTCTTCAACAAAAAAAAAAACAGCAAACTAAACTCAAAGAAAAAAGCCCTTGCTCCACTTAAACCAACAACGTTCTTTGCACTTTGAATCAACTAAACCAAAACAGACTCATTTCATATCAATTTCAAACCATTCATGACATCTCACAATCCTAACGAATTCTCAAAAACCTCATAACTAACTTTCCCCCTCACCTTTTAATTTCAAAACTACTCACAGTTATCAACCAACCTCTAACCTGTTCTCCATACAAAACAATCTATAACTAACTTTCAGTTACTAACTAATAACTTCTAAAAAACCAGTTTGTAACTAACTTTCTATTACTAACCACACTTCTAACCTTCAATTTTCCCTAATTGATCATAACTACCAAAACAGAACTAACTAACTGATCAACCTCACTTCTCTCCATCAGATTTCAAACTAACAGTAACAGAATCCCTAACTACACTAAATGAAATAACTAATTTCATTCCTAACCAACTTCTTCTAACAGAACCCTAACAACCTCCAAAAAAAATCAGTTACACAACTCCTAACAGATTAACAGAAGAAGAGAAGGGAAGTTACCTCAGAAATTCAATCTTCTCCACTTCTATAAAATCAGAGCATGCTTAATCATTTGGGGCTCTCGATCCATTCTTTCACAGATCTTCATTCTTCACTCTTCCACCTTCTTCATCCACCCTCTACCATTCTTCTTCACCTATGAACCTTCATCACATCATCATCTTCAACCTTTGATTCACCACTCTCCTCAATTCTTCACGAACAAAAAAAGATTAGAATTCAACAACAGAAGAGAAGAAAGAACCAATCGTAACAGAAATTGCAACAAACCTGTAACAAAACTTCAGAAGCTTCACTCTCCAATCCTCAACCTCTCACGATCCATCTGCATCTTCTCCACCATTTCCTTTCATCGATTCATCTTCAAACTCACCCCTCCAATATTCAAATTCTTCGACGAGCTTCAAGAGTGCCTCACACCGTTCTTCAGCTTCATCACTGTAACTCATGATTCTTCATCGCGCATATTCATCATCTCCATAGAATCTGCAGAAAAGAGAAAACGAAAAAGAAGAAGAAATCTGAATAGAAAAGAAGAAAATGAAGAAAAAAGGTACGCATCGAGAGGTACCTGAGGTTCGGTGAAATAGCCGTAGATTCCGTTCGCCGCCATCTCGCTCGAAACGACATTGGAGCGACTCCGATGAAGACTCGAAGGGAAATGAGAGGGAGCGGTCGGGGAAGCAAAACGAGAGAGCAAGGCGGAGAGTGGAGATTTTCGTTGTGCTTCCAGCTTCAGGGTGGTGGAGAGAGGATTGATTTCGCCGGAGAAAGTCGAAGCCGTCACCGCCGTTTGTTCTGAGAAGAGAGAAAGAGAGTTCATTTGGAATCTCAAGGGTCACAAATCGGTAACCCTAATCCCTTTTCCTTCTTTAAATTTTATTCAATCTTTTTTTAAATCATGATAATAAAAATCTGAATGTGATCAATAAATGTTGGGCCACACACGAATTTCTGTTCATACCCCCTACAGGCCCAACACACTCCATTTTGGTACTAGAATAAAATCTAAGTCTGAAAACGTTCTTTGGGCCAAATCACTGATAATGCCCCCCATGGGCCCATAGCATACTTTTTGGCATCATAAAATCTGTACAAAAATATCATCTTTGGGCCAAAACGCCATTGTTGCTGGCCGCACCCCATTTTGACCCACGCACCTCCTTCATTCTTAGATGCCATAACAAAATTCCGTTGGGCCTAACTCCCATAGGCCCTGCGTCCAGTTTTCTGATTGCACCACCAACTTTAGTTTTCACCCCCCTGGTCACTTTTTTTGTTGTTAAAATTTAAGTATTGACATAGTTTTTGGTTACTAAATTCCTTTTGATAAAACAATAAAAGTCATGATTTTCTAGGTAGATTTAGGTGATTTTAGGATTAATTTTAGTCTTAGAATCTTCTCATAAACACCTCATAAAAAAATCCTAGTTTAGAGAGAAAAAGGGATATGCACTGACAGTGTAAAATATCTTTACACTGTCAACCAATCACAACCATGTATCTAATTAAAACACAATTTTAATTTAAAAAAATTAATATGACATGGCAAGTGTAAGCATTTTGATTGGATGTATGTGTAAAGTTTGTTTACACTGTCAGTGCACTACCTTTAAACTCTTAGTAGCATTTAGATTTTTTGTATAATTTTGCTTGAATTAGAATTCCCTTAACACATTAAAAACCCATAAAAATAGTAGTATTTTTTAGTTTAATTTTGCACTAATACTTGAACCGTTTTCTTTATGTTTTGTATCATTCCCATGATATTTTTTGGTATAATTGTTGTGTTATTTTGTTACTCGTTTTTTGCCATATTTTTGGCCTATTTTGTTAATACCATTTTAATGCTCCTTTTAGAATTTAGTCACCATGTTAACATTAGACTTAGATTTAAATAACAATTAGATTAGAAAATAGTTTAGTTCCCTTTCTCATTTCTTTTTCTTTTTTCAACCTTTAGAAATCTAATAAATACCGACAAGGATCATACCGCTACTATTTTTCGTAGTAGGAAAGAAATGATTGGGGCGTAGGCCCCGGTGTATTTCTTTTCTACTTAGCGGAAGAGAAATGATTGAGGCGTAGGCCTCGGTGTATTTCTTAACCGCTATTTAGAGAAACAATTGGGGTGTAGACCTCGATGTGCATTCTCTAAATATTAAAAAAAAAAACTCTTTTTTGGTATGATCTAAGTCACAAACAAATTTCCCTTAAAAAACACCCAACCAAAAATACTCAAAATGCTTAATAAAGGCTCAGACTTAAAACAAAGTAAGGAAGTGATGCGAAGCCTTGTAGTGGGTTTTGTCATCATGGAATTACAATAAAAGACACAAACCATTATTCATTTTGCTGCTAAGAACAAGTTAAGTCTTTTCCAAAATTAGGCGTATAAGTCTCCAAAGGTCGAGCATCGTGGATTGTGACCTTAACCTCTGTTCAACTACAAAACACAAAACAAATGGAAACTATGGAGCCGAATTACAGTCGCTCTGATTCCTAAAAGGGATACCTAGGCATTGGGTCGCGGGGCCTAAGCGAGCACACTTGTAAATAATTCCTTCTTTTCCCCGTATTTCTTTTGCATTCATTCGCATTTAGGTTTTAGACATAGTTTACACCCTTTAGTTAGAAACAAACATAGGTGGATACTATCGAGTACGATGGGCGTGAGGGGTGCTAGCACCTTCCCCTTGCGTAACCGACTCCCGTACCCTATTTTCTGGTCGAAAGACCCTGTTCTTATTCTGAGTTAGTTTCCTGGTATTCCTTTCCTTATAGGATATATATGTTCGTGGCGACTCTGATCCATTTTTCGCAGTAGCGACACAAAACCAGGAGGAATTTGTGGTGCTTGGGTAGCTCGAGGCTTTGGTTGACCCTGGTTATTACTCCATTAAAAGTTAGGATGGTTGCGCCATCCTAGATTGTAAGTGTTGTTGTAAGGGTTGATGTACCTGTTTTTGTTATTGTTTCCTACATAGTTGGCAGAAACAGGATTTACAGAACACTCTTCAAACAAGTGTGCCCCTCCACAATACACACAGGCAACCGCAGATGCGTCAGTAACCACCTTCACAAGTTCAGGTTTATTCACTTTTGGAGTCATCATGTTCTTCATCATTTGATGAATCTGGGCCACTTGAGCAGTACGGGTTGTAGTTTCAGTAACTTCACGGACTCCAACAGGTCTCCTTTGAGTAGTACTCGCACTAGATCTTGTGACTAGCCATTAATAAGTGTTGTTTGAGATGCTTTCTATCAACAGGTCTTCATATGACATAGACAAGAGTGCTCCTCCACTCAATTCCTCAAGCATATTCCTTGAAGAATGAATTAACCCATTGTAAAATGTTTCAAGCTGGATACAAGTAAGGATGCCATGGTGAGGGCATTGCCAAAGTAATTCTTTTAATATCTCTCGAGCTTCAAATGATGATTCATCGCCTCCTTGCCTAAATGAGGTAATCTTATTTCTCATCTTTGCATTCTTGGAAGGAATAAAGTATTTAGCTAAGAACTTCTCAGCTAGGTCATTCCAAATGGAAATGGAATTAGGCTCCAAGGAATTTAGCCAAAATTTAGCTTTATCCCTTAAAGAATATGGAAAGAGCCTCAACCTGAAGGAATCATCAGCCACGCCTGGAATTTTGAAATTAATAGCCACGTCTAGAAATTGGATTAAGTGCAAATGAGGGTCGTTATTTAGAGAACCAGAGTATTGACTAGTGGTTTGCAGCATTCGGAATATCATAGGTTTGAACTCAAACTGTGTTGCATTGATTTCTGGCAAGACAATGCCAATATTCATAGTGGTAGGGTAAAAAAAGCATAGTCCCTGATGTTATGGGCCTTATCTTTGGCAATACCGATAATGTCGTTATCAGCCATGACTGGGAATTACTCTTTTTCGTCTTAATCTTCTGGTAGTGATATTTGTGCCACTTCTCCAAAATCATCCCGATTATCTACAATAGGAAACCTTGGTGTAAGTCTAGCAAGTGTATTTCTCCTTAGGGCTCTGAGTGTTCTTTCAGGTTCAAGATATCCACTTTAAACTTGGCACAACGATCTATGCATACAATAGCTTAAACACTTGTCGTGACACCAGATTACAGTAGAACGTCAAAAACACAAATGCTTAAAATGAAAAATAGACAGAAATAAATACAAAATTTGAAATGTAGTAAAAATCACTCCTCGGTAACGGCGCCAAAATCTTGTTCTCTTCTCAAAGGTGTCACATGCAAGTATACATGTTTTGATTGCAGCAAGTAATAAATATAAGAGTATCGTACCCACAAGGAATGCTTACTACTTAGATTTGACTTTTGTATAAATTCTATTCTTTCAATTTAAGCATGAGTAGGGAAATATTAATATGGGTTGAGTTTAATTCAGTGTTCACTTAGAATAAATATCGAAAGTATAGAGAGAAGTAGTGTAAATGTATTAAGAGTGATTGAGTTGAGCTTTGATCCATTAATATCTTTAGTGTAGTTATGTGTTAATGTTGTGTAATGTCGTGACTGGCAAGGTTAGAAGGTTCTAGTGGTGTATTTCTATATCATTCATAATCATGCATAAAAGGGTAAGGAAAACAAATCTCTAAGCTCCACTTATAACCCTAATATACGTCTATTAAAAGTTTTGATTTTCCTTAATGGTTGCAGCTTTTTATCTCTAAGCAAACTAGGTCAAGTGAATATCTCTATCCAACTCTTTCAACCATTTTTACTCATTAAATACAGTTGTTGTTGGATCTCTCACAACAACAAGATGTTACCTATTTCTAAGTTGATCAATCAAATAAACATGTTTTTAATCAAGTAAACACATGGTAAAGCAAGCACTTTCCATACAACATATAACATAAACACACTTTAATATTAATTTTACATTGCTCAACTACAAAAGGTTTAGTTCATTGTGAGCTGAGTACAAGCTACAAACATGATTCTCAAAAGAAATATCTTAAGACAATAAATGAACAAAAGATATAAATCTAAGAGGAGCTTAGAGAATGACTTGAGATGGTTAATCTTCAAGAGATGACTCCAGCCGTGTCACCGCTCATCAGTTGGTACAAAATTGGTTGAGGAATGAACACTCTTTCACACTTCCACTATCCACACACTTAAATACAACTTTATTTATAGACCAAGGATTAGGGTTTTGCATGTTGCATTGGATCATGGGCTTGTGTGCATGAAATTTCATCAAGCCCACATAAAGTAGCGCTAACACACAACTATACAGGATAGGATCAGGGAATCTTTGTACAAGGGAGACAACAGTGGGAGACAAGGTGTAATGTGGCAGACTGCCACAACACGTGTAGGCGGCACTTTCTGCAGGATCAGTGTACTATCGTACCAACTTTTGTCTCTTTGAATTTGAATGATTTCTTTCTCATTTTCAACACCATCGAGTTTTCCCTCCATTTAGTACTTCCTTCCAAGCTATCCTCACTAGCTAGAAGCTTCCTATATTAATTCTCTTTGATCCAAGTTCCGTCAGCTCGTACTCCATCAGCAGACTAATTCAGTCTTATCTCAGCCCGACTATGTTAACCTTTGCATACACAAAACACATATTAAACCATAAAAGGGAGCACCTATTGTGCTCCAGGCTAACATAACTAGGACAATCAAAATTCAATAAATTTTAGCAGATAAACAAAATATTAAAACTAAACAAACAACTACAAAGGCATGTATTAACTCACAAAATGTGGGTTAACAATCGCCAACATTTTCAAAGTTGTCACCATCAACACAAGAATGAGTCTAGAAGAGTTCTTTGTAACCTTTCTTATTTTCTTCCTTGTGTGTAGCCTTGTGAGCATTAGTAGCTTCTGCCTCAAGTGGTCTAACTCCATTATTAACCATTTCAAGAACATCTTGATAGCCAAACGACATCTTCATTTGTTTGTACGATTTATCATAGTTCTTCGAACTAAGGGTTGGAAGATTGGTGGGAACTCGATCATTGGAGACGGTAGTCATCTTTGCATCAGATTAAGGATCATAACCAAGGATCTTGATGCCAAATGTTGGAACAAGCACAAAGCTTGTTGGTGAATCAATGGACAAAAATGGTTAATTGGAGTAGATGAAGCGAATTTTAAGATATATATATATATATATATATATATATATATATATATATATATATATATATATATATATATATATGTATATATATATATATATATAGAGAGAGAGAGAGAGAGAGAGAGAGTAGTTTAGGAGAAACATTCAAAATGTCATTAGTTTCAAACAACATTACATGAGAGATATTTATAGGACACACCAAATGCAACTTGGAACCAAAACAGGCCCAAAAAACACAAAACACGGGGAGGTAATTGATTCCCCAAAGGGGGTAATAGATTTTTCCAACTAAAAAAAGAATGGAAAAACTGAACAACCTTCCGAAAATCAATTTCCCAAATCTGGGTAATCGATTGCCTCTTCGACACTTAATTTTTCCAAACTTTCGGTAGAGCTTTTCAAATAAACTGTTATCAACGAAACAATCCCAGAAACTTCCACAATGCATTTGAATTATTAAGGACTTCCAGTATTAATTAACAATGTTAGTTATTGTTGTTGATATTTTTTTTGGTGTTATTGTTTGAAATATTTAAACTCAACATCAAATTTAAACATTTTACTTGAAAACAACAACAACTACATCTATATTTTCCTAATAACATTAGACATTTTTAACTAGCATGAATTGAAGAAAATATTTTAACAATTTATAAGAGAGTTTATAATATTAAGAAACCAACCTAAATCATGTTTTTCTACTTTTGCAATTCATCATGCAGAATGATTTTGTTGTTGTTGATTTTATTTCAATGGAAAAACCAATCAAAGTGAAAAAAAATCGAGAAAAAAAGTGACGAACTATTCATTACATCCTTCGTACATCAAGCCGAAGTAAATGTTTGTTTTCAATCAAGCTAAAAACTCTTTTTCTCAATAGCCCGAGCAAAAATTTTACACCTTGTTTTAATTAATTTTATCCTCTCTATCTCTTTCATAATTTCACTCTCTCTCTAAAATAAAAATGATTTTATACAGAGAGAGAGTGAAATTAAGAGAGAGATAGAGAGGATGGAGAGGAATAGAGAAAAAAAAACAGAGAAGAGGATCCAAAATATGTATTTTAATAGTGTATTTTATGTTGTTTTGGCTATTTAGCAATATTATTTTTAAATAATTTTCTATATTTAGCACTATTTATCTATTCTCTTTGTTTGTATTATTGAGTTATATCTTTTTGGTATACATCATGTACAGTTTGCCTTTATGTCTCACTCCTAAGGACTCTTTTCAAAGATCTAAAAGTAATTAAGATGTGACTTGACATATAGTAATAACTACATGTTTGCAACAAACATAACTTTGTACTATTCTATATTTGTAACAAGTAACAACCATAATTTTGAACTATTATATATATTATTATCTTTTTTTTAGTAGTACCTTTATTTCAATTTGTACTATTCTATATTTGTAACGACCATAATTTAAAACTATTATATATTATTATCTTTTTTAGTACTATCTTCATTTTAAAATGAGTGTTGTTTAAAATTGTTCTACATATTACATAAATTATAAAATAATAATAATATATAAATATTAAATTTTTATTAAATTAATTTTATTAATGTATTAAAAGTAGGATAAATATAATAATTAAAATACACAATTGAGAAAAGAACAATCATTTCTTTATTAAAAAATAAAAATAACATTTATTATAAAACAATTTTTTTTAAAACGACACTTATTTTAAAATGACAGAATTATTTATTTTTTAATATAAGACAGTGAGAAAACCGTCTTTTTAAATATAATATTGTTCAATTTTATTAGAATTTGTTTTCAAAAACTAAAGACCATATTTTTATGAAGAACATTTAGTTATACTTTTATTTTTTATATTATGACTTATTCAATTTTAAACAAAAATTTATAATTATTACCTTAATATCTACTTATTCAATTAAAAAAAATTAACTATTAAATTAAGAGTTAAAGGTAGTGCACTACACTGTCATCCAATAGAAAATTATTAATTTGTCATGTTATTAGGGGCGGAGCTAGAGTCCAGCGTGCCCGGGCACGCGCCCGGGCTCAACCCCTCATTTCGTTGTAAACTTCCTACCTTATAGTCGATTTTTAGACAGCACCAGAGACAAAATTAAGGACAAAATTAGTAAAAATAGGGTGTAAAATTTTTGGACAAAACAAGGGTAAATTTTTTAGACAAAATCAAGGGTAAAATTAGTAGAAACAGGATATAAAATTAATTATAACAAGGTGTAAAAATTTTGCTCAGGCTCCCTAAAATTTCTGGCTCCGCCACTGCATGTTATTAAACTATTTTTTAAGTAAAAAAATACTTTAGTTAGATACATGGTGGTGACTGGTTGACAGTGAAAAATGTTTTTACACTATCAGTACATCACCCTTTTTTTCTTAAACTGCTATACTAAAAAAAAAACGTCTCTATAATTATTTTTTCTCGTTCTTAACGTGCGATACTCCTTATATAGTTTCCGACATTTTGAAAGGACTGTATTGCATTACCGGAAAGCGTCATACTCCGTCAATTTTACAACAGTATTAGTACCATTTAGTTTTGCAATAAATCAGGAAAGTCGGCACACCTGTCCTTTTTACTTTTATTTTTTTACAAAATTTGTCCTTTTTATTTTTATTTTATTTACAAACTTTATTTTAAAAATATACAAAAGTAATTTTAAATATTTGTCAAAATTGTGGAGTTAACCCTATTGTTTTTCAAATATATAACAATGAAAACTAATTAGATAAATTAACAGCATATATTAAAGAAAAAAAATTAAAATAACCAGGTTTAATAAAAAATTTACTGAAAAAACCAACTTTTCGGGGTATTTACCAAACTGTCTAGGTTTGGGATATACTGGAAGAGAATGCGCCAAATGAAATGGCGCATGCATGGTCCACACGCCAAACCATTTGGCGCAAAAGAACAAAAATTAGGGCAAAGATGTGTAAGCCATTTGAAATGGCGCATATGGCCATGCATTACACATAGGCGCCAAACCAATTGGCTCCTATGTGTGGGCCATTTTTTTTTTCAAAATTAACCCGTTTCGGGTATTTCCGCGCACCGTTTTTTATTCCGGTCTTTTATTTTCGTAAAAACGTCTTAGAATGGAGTTCTTAAAATTATCACTAACCCTAAATAATGTTTGCGTTATAGATATCGGATTTTCACAAAAGCACAATTTATTGATGAGAGACCGACGAACGGTTACAAGAGTTGGTAAGGGAAACTGATACATTGTCGAAAAAAAAATACAGATTATATTAAACTTGTGACGAGGTTGCGCCACGATTAGGGCATCTTTTTCTATTGTGCCCCACCTGATGACAAATGCTGCATTTTCGTTCCATTTTGTCGTGGACGTCCATTTCGGTTCTAATCCGTGTACTATTGGGACGCCCTTTTTTCTTTCGCCGCATTGCGTCGTTGTGCCAAACTACCTCTCCATCATACTCAGGCCAGTAATCCTCCTTGGCCACCACAGGGAACGCAACGCTGTAAACTCTGAGCAATGTCTGAGTCTTGTAAATCGGAGACAGTAGTGATTTAGCGTCGCGGTGCGCATACGCACATGCAGCTATGACGTGCGAGCAAGGCATACGAAAAGCTTGAAACCTTCCACAGTCGCACCAATCCTCGTCCAGAAGAACCCTATATTGTTGTCTTGGCAATCCCTCATTGTGGTCAATTGTCTCCCGCACACTGAACGTGCGATTGAAACGGTCGAAAGAAGTTACTTGATGAGTGTTCGCTTTTGCCGATTGCTGTTGCATAAATTTCATGCAACTATCACTTAATAGTTGACCAGATTGCCTAACATCACCCCATTTCCTCCCTCTCGTTGAGAAGAGTGCAGCCATCCTAAAGTATGTAGCCTCCACTAGTGCTGTGATTGGAAGATTACGAATGCCTTTGAAAACGCCATTCATGGATTCCACGAGATTTGTCGTCATATGGCCCCATCGCACGCCCTTGTCGTTAACCCTTGTCCATTTCTCCCTAGAAAGGTTATCTACCCAACTACCTGCCTCTGGATTTGTCATTACAATCTCACTCCGATAATGCTGGAATGTGGGTTGGGTCAATGCATAACCAGCATTGACCAAGGCCTTTCTTAGATGTCTGTCCTTGATCTCCCGCATGAAGTTCTGGGCGATGTGGCGAATACAATAGACGTGTTTTGAAGGGGGGTCATGCCATCCGTTTGCTGGATTATTATAAGCACTCTCTGTGGAAGCGTGCCTATCAGAGATTAAACATATGTCAGGCTGAGGAGCAACATGTTCTCGGAGGTTCCTTAGAAAGAAACTCCAACCCGCCGCAGTTTCACCTTCGACGATTGCAAACGCCACTGGAAATATGTTGCTATTCCCGTCTTGTGCAACCGCCATGAGCATGGTTCCTTTGTATTTGCCGTATAACCATGTTCCATCAATTTGAAGTATGGGTTTACAATGTGCAAATCCCCGTACGCAAGGTTTGAACGCCCAAAAAAGCCGATGGAATATTCCATTTCCTTGGACAGGGTTTTCATCCGGGGCATGCGCAGGCAGCGTCTCAAGAATAGTAACAGTGCCAGGTGTGTAACTGTGTAGCGCATTGAGGTATCGGGGAAGAATTTTGTATGACTCCTCCCAGTTGTCGTAGACTGTCTCAATTGCCTTTGTTTTTGCAACCCACGCCTTTCTGTAAGATGGAGTGTAGTTGAAGGTTGTAACGATATGCGAGATAATATTTTTGACCTTCAGAGACGGATCAGAACTTATTAGAGGCAAGATCTCCTGACAGATGAGATCGGCACTGAGTTTCGTATGATCCTGGGAAGTGTTAGGGTTGACACACGTGTGTTGCTGCGTAATCGATCCTATTTTCCATGCATTACTTCTCTTCCTATAAGAAGCCAACAGTCTGAAGCCACACTCTGGATTCTTACAAGTGATTACATACCGTTCCAGGTTAGAATGATCTACTTCAAAATCAAGTTTGTGCGCCATGTGCCATTTTTTTATTGTTCTAAGACAAGCCTCCTTAGAGGGAAACTTGTCTCCTTCCTTTAATTCATCGTCAATTTGGATGTACGGTGTGAAGAAGATGTCGGATGATGGTTCGTCACCTTCTAGGTTCAGGTTACTCATATGTGTTGGAGGTGCGTACACGTGAGCTGGAGGCACCAAAGTTTGTTGCTCGTCGTCGGATTCCTCGTTGACCATGTCGTCAAATTCAGTTTCCAGATCTTCTTCTTCCTTGTCTATGACATCAACTTCTTCTTGCTCGTTGACTGGTGGGTCTATAACTTGTGACTGGACAATCTGAGTTTCTTGTGTTCCAACCTGTAGAGTAACGTACAACTCGATGGAATCCAAGCCAGAGTATTCGTGGGTTGTAAACATATCTTGCAGGTCTTCATCAGTGGCAATCTCCATCTCATAAAACTTGACGGTGTTGTCGTCATTGAAAGAGGGGCATTGGTAAAAAACGTTTGCGATAGGACCCATTGCAATCTTAGCGTATAGTCGCTGAATGAAGTACGAAAAGTTTGCTCTTTTGCTTAGCAAAAATGGAACAACCTGAGTGTTTCTCATCACAAAACCGGCTATTTCATGAGAGTAAGTCTCACCGTTTAGATGGGCATGCACAAGGTACTGTGTAGATGAAGCCATTTCGACGGGGAAGTGTGTGGGTGTTTTAAGATGAAGTCAGATTAGGCAAAATTGCTAGTGTGAGTTGTAATCTTTAGAAAACATAGGGTGTAATATATATATATGGTGGTTCTTCAATAATTTTATACATATATATATATATATATATATATATTAAATAATAATTATATATATTTGAATTAAATTCAATGATCTGGCGTTGACAACACAAGAGACAGACACACTGATCTAGGTCTGCCAAAGGATTCCAAATTGATTATAAAAGACAGACACACTGATCTAGGTCTGGCACAAGATTCCAAATTGATTATAAAAGACAGACACACTGATCTAGGTCTGTATATATATATATATATAAACATATTTTAATAATTATATATATATATATATATATATATATATATTAAATAATAATTATATATATTTGAATTAATAATTATATTTTACTGTATATATAAATTCAGTTATGTATGTAATTAATAATTATGTATTTTAATTAATCCACATATCCGTTGGGGTAATTGATGTTCAGACGACAACAACTAACACAACAACCACATTTAATTTAATTCAATGATCCGGCGTTGACAACACAAGTGACAGACACACTGATCTAGGTCTGCCAAAGGATTCCAAATTGATTATAAAAGACAGACACACTGATCTAGGTCTGCCAAAGGATTCCAAATTGATTATAAAAGACAGACACACTGATCTAGGTCTATATATATATATATATATATATATATATATATATATATATATATATATATATATATATATATATATATATATATATATATATATATATATATATATAAACATATTTTAATAATTATATATATATATATATATATATTAAATAATAATTATATCTATTTGAATTAATAATTATATTTTACTGTATATATAAATTCAGTTATGTATGTAATTAATAATTATGTATTTTAATTAATTCACATATCCGTTGGGGTAATTGATGTTCAGACGACAACAACTAACACAACAACCACATTTAATTTAATTCAATGATCCGGCGTTGACAACACAAGAGACAGACACACTAATCTAGGTCTGCCAAAGGATTCCAAATTGATTATAAAAGACAGACACACTGATCTAGGTCTGTATATATATATATATATATATATATATATATATATATATATATATATATATATATATATATATAAACATATTTTAATAATTATATATATATATATATATATATATATATTAAATAATAATTATATCTATTTGAATTAATAATTATATTTTACTGTATATATAAATTCAGTTATGTATGTAATTAATAATTATGTATTTTAATTAATCCATATATTCGTTGGGGTAATTGATGTTCAGACGACAACAACTAACACAGCAACCACATTTAATTTAATTCAATGATCCGGAGTTGACAGTACAAAACAACCGGTGAATCACGATATTACATTGCAAAAAAAGAAAATAGCACAGAACAACTGATAGTACACGCTCACTCATTGCAACAAATAAAATAACACTTAATCTAAACTACTCAAGTATCACTGCAAGAACGAGTGGATTTTCAACGCCTCGGTTAACTTCTCCACTGTGTGTCCAAAACATTAGATCCACGTCCACATCGTCTTTCACACGATCCCAATAATACATGTACGTGCCTTTTTTAGGGTTAGCCAAATGGTTTGGCGCATACACCCACTTTTAACACTTATACGCCATTTGGTTTGGCGCATCCACTTCTCTGGGGTCCCAAACCTAGACAGTTTGGTAAATACCCCGAAAATATAGCTTTTTTGGTAATTTTTTTATTAAACATGGTTAATTAAAAAATTTTTTTCTATATTAAAAGGTATTTATGAAACGGTTAATAACTAATTAATATAGAAAGTGAAACATGAGAAAGAAGACTATATATATTATCCTTTGTTTCAAGTTAGATTAGTGAGTCTATGATCAAAATGAGCTAATTTATATAGGTCGAATCCGCCAAGCTCAAAAAAATATAACGTTTGGGAAGTATAATTCACCATATGTCCAATATGCAATTTCTAAATGTTTTTATGAAATCGGAAGTATATTTTTGGTACGCATCTTTTTTGTTAAAAATATTAATAGAAAATCGGAAGTATATTGCAAGTTGTAACCCGACAATTTATTTCCAGTTTAATGCTGCCAGTAGCATAAAAAATATAGGTAGAGAAATATAACTGTTTTTCTCGTTGTTTCGCATTAGATACAAAAATCGGTACAACTCATACAACCAAGACAATTGAAACAAAGATATATATATATATATATATATATATATATATATATATATATATATATATATATATATATATATATATAAACTAAATGGTAGAGATTATGTGTCATTATTTTTTCTCTCTCCTTCATTATTTAAATAAATGATGGAGAGAGAAAAAAAGAAAGACAAATAATCTCCACCATTTATTTTAAAATCTAATGGTTCAGATCAGATTCATTCTCATGTTTTCACGTAAAAATGACATTCTCTGAGAATGTCATTTTTATGTGAGAAAATGCGAATGAATCTGAATCATTAGATTTTAAAATAAATGGTGGATTCCATGGAGCATCCTCTTTATATATATATAGTGATATAGTGATATAGTCGTACAGAAACAACGTAACCTCGTCAAATGGTATCATCACATGGTGATCGACGTATGAACAAAAGTGTATTTCCTCATGCACCAATCGGTCAATGTACATCCGGAACGGCTCTATCACCTGGTTCTCTCGGAGCGGGTCATATGCACAAGCACGCAACTTATCTTCAGTATAACCCGTAGCAAGTGATCAACCCGAGATGCAGGGAAGTGCTGTAGGATCCATCCCTAAAATAGGAAAATTAAATAGTTAGTTTCAGAATCAAAATAATTAAAAAAGGCCACAAAGACAAAGAAGTTATACCGTCATGAGTGACATGTTGTCGGTCATCTGCTTCGTATTCAACTTAATTCCTTCATCCAACTTCATATACAAGTAAACCAAGCAAGTAGCCCCCTAGTTCCACTGGTGGATCGTCTCAAAATCATCAAAATACTACAGGTACATGATATTGGTGTAAGTGGCACTAGTGTCCACAAAAATCTGTGTGCTCGGGATCACTAATAGCCTCTCGTGCACGTCTTATCTCATCTGCGAACACCTGACCCAAATAACTATACCTAACGTGGCAATCACGGGTTTTATCAATCTCTCCCTGGGCACTCTGAGGGGTAACTCCCAACTTCTCAACCAACATATCCAACGCCTCCTCTTTATCAATCCTCTCATGATCCAAGATTATCCCTCTAATCAGAAGATGCAGCAGACACTCGACGTCGTCGAATGTGACTGTCATCTCACCATGTGGTAGATGAAACAACGAAGTCTCATGGTGCCACCTCTCAACGAAAGCGTTAATCATACCCTAATTGACCACGATGTATCCATACTGGGCCAAATCTTTCAAACCTGAAAGCTGTAAAAGCTCATCAAACCATGGCTCAATAGGCGTACGAGTCTACTGATCTTCCGCCCATGGTTAATGACCTTGAGCGTATCACGTTCCTGCATAAATATTTTGACGGATTTAATCAACAAACCAAAATTCAAAATTCATAATAAAATTCTTAACAAAAATTTAATCGATATCAAATTTCAAAATTCATACTTGTCCGTCTCAGATATGTCTAGCAACATGGTCAGGGTAAATAGGAAGAAGGGATAAATCAGACGGTCATCCTCCAAAGCCTAAGGCACCGCAGGTGTAGCCTGTACAGGTGCACGCTTAGATGCCGCCTCATGAGTCGACTCAGGTGCCTGGGATGACTGGGGAGCCGTCTCAGGTGTCGTCTAGGACTGAGGCTGTGATGGAGGTGCTGGTTGAGCCTCTGGTGTCGCCCGAGGACCGGATGTCCCTCCTCAAATACACTCAGTGGAGAAGTGCATCTGCGGAAGGACAGGGGCGGAGACAGATGAACTGGAGAATCCCGCCTTAGCTTATTTAACCTTTCTTGAGAATTATGTTTCTAAAAATATTCTGCCTAATCTCGTGAGTGTATGAGTATTTCTTATGTATTTAAGGTGGTTAGGGCCATTTTAAAGTAGTTGTTTTTTCCTGAAAACTACTCCAACATAAGGTCCTTGCCATAGAGAATATGCTTAAGCGTATGGTGTTACTAGAACCAAAGTGTGTTTCTTGTCTGCTTTGTATAGGGCCGTTAGAATTATTTACCCATTTATTTGTGATCTGAGATTTGTCAATGCCCATATGATATAGGATTGTCAGGTGGTGGGCTTGGTGCTTAGTTTTTTTCTAGAAATCTTTCTATTATTTTTCAAGTGTTTACTAGCTAAGTGGTAGGTCTCAGTTTATGGGTGGTCTATCTATGATTTGTTATTATGTAGTATAGTCGATTTGCTAATCCTTAAATGATATTTTTTTTCTACCATCTCTACAAGCGTGAAAGACCCATATCTTAGCTAACTCAAGATAGTGTATTTTAAGAGAACCAGATTCTTTGTCTAAGTAAATAATGGATTAAGTGTCTTGGAATTTGGAATAGAATCTTAATTGTGGTTTTTCATTATGACCCGGTTCTTTTGTTTTGGTTTTTTCATTTTGAAACAACTATTTTCTATATATTTGTATTCTCTTTATGGTTTTGTCTCCTTGGTCGGTTTCATCTTGTACCTACCTTGATTCACCCTTTGTTTTTGTGGTGCCTTTTGTCGCCTTATTGAACCGGAATAACATCAATTGGTCATTGAAGGGAATGACCTATACCTTAGCCAACTCAAGATAGTGTTGTAAATGATTTCAATTAAGTTTTGGTAGGATAGGACTCATTGCGACTATGGGACAGGTCGCGTGAACCGATTATGCTTCGTGCAAGAATGACTAGAAGAAACATCTCATTCCACCTCCCGCCTAAAACACAAAATATCCACTCACTCAAATGGAAATCATATTCCTACTACCATGGGAGGTTGAACCGTTGAGTCTAATGAGTGAGGGAGAACCAATCTCCCAATCCCCGCATGCTAGGCTTATAAATATCCCAAATTTGAGGGATATTACTATGAGTCAATCACATTGATTAATGATTACCAACAATTACCATACAATTAATTGTGTAAGCATTTCCTTTGAACTTTCATGTTTGATATTGATATGTCTCCATATAATTTTCTTTAAAACAACAAAAAGAAACGAATATATTTTGAATAGTTTGTTATAGAACCAAGATTACACTTTGGATTTAGTTAACTTTCATAATTTTTTCTTCATCTCTCTCTAAACATCAATCACTCTCATCTAACATATATATTCAAAATTCACTAAAGTTATCAAAGTTACTCAAAATTTCACCACGCTGAAAACTCACAAATAGCCTTAAATTCTAGAGATGCATATGCGGACGCACCCAAATTACATACACTCAACGCTTTCATGAGTGATTCACCCCATATTGCCAAAAAATGTATCTGGAGATACATCTTTGTACCCACAGTAGGATTAATCCAGATATGCATCTCAGTAATAACCCTTATTTCAAAACTCAATATGATTTATGAAGATGCAATTCTGTAATGCATTCTATTAGCCTAAACCATAAACCAATAACAAATAGATGTAGAAAGTTGAAGAAATATTTAGTTTATTATCGAAATATGTAACAATACATAGATAATTGTAACATAAATACGTAACACAAATTTAACATTCCATTTTATTAGGAGTATTTGAGATGTATGAAGCATATTATAAAAACTCTTCACGTGCTAATTAATATTTAATAAGCATATACTTTCTTTCTCTTTCTTTTTAAATCAAATCACTGATCATATTATTCTCCTTATTCTTCACGTGCTGTCCGAAACTTATTTTCCATCTATAAATAAGACTCCAACTTCTCTAAGTGGCCAAGCTCAACCACTTAAATTATTGTTCCTTGAAACCTATTATTGCTTTTCTGTTTGAAATTTTTAACCGTTATGATGAGTTGCATTCCTAGTTTTCTCTTGTTACTCCTTCAGTACTTTTGGCTTCTTTTATTTGTTATGTCTTTTGCCTTTATCATTATTAAATCCTTAGGCTATCACATAATGAATATGAAGCCAAAAATACCAAAATTGCCACCAGGTCCTAAACCATGGCCTATAGTTGGCAATCTTCCTGAAATGCTTGCAAGCAAATCTCCAACTGAGTGGATACACAAAACTATGGAACAATTCAACACTGAAATTGCATGTATTCGCCTAGGAAATGTTCATGTTATCCCTGTTAATTGTCCCACCATTGCTTGTGAATTCTTGAAAAAACATGATGCTGATTTTGCTTCAAGACCAAAAAGCATGGCCACTGATATCATCACCAATGGCTACTTGACTTCAGCCCTCGTACCCTCTGGCCAACAATGGAAAAAGATGAAGAAAATTGTTGCAAAGGATTTGCTCTCTCCATTCAGACATCAATGGCTTCAAGATAAAAGAAACGAAGAAGCCGACAATCTTATGTTTCATGTGTACAGCAAATGCAACAATGGTGAACTTGTGAATGTTAGGATTGCAACACAACATTATTGCGGTAATATTTTCCGAAAACTATTTTTTAATACGAGATACTTCGGAAAGGGTATGACGGATGGAGGGCCTGGTGTGGAAGAAATAGAACATGTTGAAGCTGCTTTCGAATTGCTTAACCATGTTTATGCTTTCTCTGCATCTGATTATATCCCATGGTTGAGGTTATTTGATTTCGATGGACATAAGGGAAAGGTTAAAAATGCAATGAAGATAATGAACAAGTATCATGATTCTCTCATTGAAGAGAGGATCAAACAATGGAATGATGGATCAAAGAATGTTGAAGAGGACTTGCTAGATGTTTTAGTTTCTTTAAAAGATGTCAATAATAATCCGTTATTGACAATGAAGGAAATCAAGGCTCAAACTATTGTAAGACTTCATTTACTTTCTTTTATCTTTCTTCCATCTTTGCCAAAAATTTACTTTTTATATTAAAGATTAGAAAAAATAGAAAGCGGACGGACAACAAACTGCGCTGGTACATTTTTTTTCATCTTTTTCATTGGTAAAACCAACTATAATATAGAATATTTGCTTACATTTAAATTAAACTAATATCAAAAGTTAAATTTCTATGCAGGAATTGATGATGGCGATGATAGACAATCCATCAAATGCAGTTCAATGTACATTGGCTGAAATGATAACTGAACCCCAACTATTACAAAAAGCTATGGAAGAATTGGACAATATAGTTGGAAAAGATAGGTTGGTCCAAGAATCAGATATTCCTAAACTCAAATTCTTGAATGCTTGTGCAAGGGAAGCTTTCCGCCTCCATCCCATATCTGCATTCAATCCTGCCCATCTTTCTACGAATGATACAATAGTTGGAAATTTCTTAATACCAAAGGGTAGTCATGTATTGCTAGGAAGAACTGGTCTCGGGAGAAATCCAAAAGTTTGGACCGAACCTTACAAATTTAAACCAGAACGTCATCTCAAGAATGATGGACATGATATATCTCTGTCGGAGCCGAATTTAAGGTTCATATCTTTTAGTACAGGAAGACGTGGTTGTCCTGGTGTCAAGCTTGGCACCACAATGACTATCTTTTTATTAGCAAGGTTGCTCCATGGTTTCACTTGGAATATTCATCCAAATATATCAAAAATCAATCCTGATGAGCCACTGATGCTTGTAGCAAAACCACGATTGAAAAAAGATTTGTATAATTTTTGAAGTGAAAAGCTAAGGAATTTGTATCAAATACACGTGTTTTACTTATTTTACAACTATGTTATGTTATTATGCTATTTGTAATGAAATTTGTTGATTAGTGTATATGAAAATATAGAAATAAAGGTTACAGAAAATTCCATCTTTTATAAGAAAAATTATTTGAGATATCTAAATTTAAAAATCTTGTATTCTTGTGTACTTTTATTTTGTTAAGGGAATCAATGGAAAACTTAAGACTTCTTTCTGCTATGATCAATCAAGGTACTTATAATGTATGTATTTATGAACTTGAAATTATGCAGCTAAATAAATTAGTTAAGGAAAGAAAAGACTTATCTATTTGGTTGTTATAAATTCAATATTGATTGAGTTAACTTGAATTTGTAGGTCTTCTCTTGTAAATGATGTTCATAAACAAATCCATGGGAGTGTAGTTCCACTACTTGAGAAGAAAAATTGTACTAAAGTGGTATTGGTAAGTTGAGCCTTGTTTAAAGGAATACATATATTATGCACGTTATTATCTACATTTTAGATTGAAAACATACCACAGGGCATTGAATCTAAGTGAAATCACTACCGGTGCCAATGTCAAGTTCGTAAGGTTTGGGGGAACATCAATGTTGATGGACACGACATAATTCCTGCATAAGAGACATATCAATACGTATATGTTGCAAAGAAAGAAAGAGGATTGATGAGATGAATATTCCCGCATGGATATACATTAATCCCTTAAGTGGATAAACAAATGAGGAAGCAAGGGGCTGAAAAATTGAGTCGATGCAAAAGGATACCAAATGTTCTTTCAACATCTCTTCCCTCAAGGTCAGAGAGCTGGATGAGTAGATGTAAGTCCTCGATTTTCAATCGAAATGGTTCTGGACCCAGTATCTAAAGATCCTATCTTTGCATTTCACTGGCTCAGAGCCTGAGGAGTCATTTAAGGAAATGTCATCTTCTGGGAATTTCTAGAAGACAGAGTGAGGCTAGGTCACAAAAAATAATGATCCTTGGAGTTTTTCAACTCTCAAGATAAACATCAAATACTTTGGTCGACTGACAAAGTGAAAACAACCCCTACCCCGATCCCTGATTGCACAGGATTGTGTCACATAGAAAAATAGAGTCAAAGAAGGCACTTTTTCATGTATTCACACTAATACTAGAACACATTGACAAAGGATCAGGTTATTGGTGTAGTTAAGACGAGGTGAGTCGAAGATGTTTCGGAACCCTCTCTTCCAAATCATTGAAAGGCATCCTAAACCTCAACAGGGAGAAAAACCATTCATAGAACAAAATAAAACACTCGTCGAAGGAGCTGCAAATTCTCTTGGAAGTATCAACGTGAGAGACCAACCACTTAGAAGACGATACCACATATGTGTAGGCGCCCCCACACGTGAAGCATTAATGAAATTGAAGATGTCCCCACCGATTTTGTCCCCACAATGGAAGTGAGTAGCATCAGCAATCGCCACCAAACCTGGTGCTCCTTTCAGGCCATGTTTTCCCAGTTGTCAATAAAAATATAATATTGATCATAAATCCAAGAATGGCTTCGAAAGTTAATTTGATCCATAACCTCCGTATCACTTTGATCCCGTCCATTCACTGCCCTAAAAGAACTAATAAAATAGAGTCATATGTTCCTTCTAGGTGACCGTAGTGTGGTGTCGTTTTTTTTACCTCCCCGTTTCACTTGAGAGGACGGCACGCCGAACCCTTCACGCGAAATTTGGAAGGAGAGAGGCGCCCTTGTGGGATGAATTTTATTCCAGTTCTTCCTAGGATAGCATACGGACTTTTTAATTATCCTACGAGGAGGAAGGGGAAAAAGATCTCAAATAAACCCTAAGAGTTTTCTAGGTGTGGGGATTTCACCTAATCATATGTTCTGGAGTCCGGGAGGTCGTTTATACATAGAGAAGGTTTTAAGCACCCTAAATATCCGTAGTACTCTACGGGAACCTTCTCTGTGTCTACGTGTTTGTGTTGCTCCTTAATTGGGAAAGTTTCTCCTTTGTGTTAGGAGAAAGAATTGAATTGAATTGAAAGACAAATGAACTGACTGTTTTTGGTTTTTGACGGGCTCGCTGAGATTCCTTGTGAATCTCATGCCTACATATCCTTAATGGAAATCAGAGCTTTTTGTAGTTCGAGGAACTAATTAGGGAAGTGAATTGATTTTGGGTGCCTTGTTTGAAGCTCAAGGTTGAAGCTTTGAATTAAATCTCTGTTTACAGGAAAGAGACATGAAGTCATCTTTAGAGAGAGGTATTTCTACTATTCCACCACAAACATTTGAAGTGACAGAAAAGCGGGATTCGTTTCATAAGAGAAGGACCTTACTTGTGTGTGTGCAAGTATGTCAGTGGCGGTCTCTTGAATGAAAGAAAAGATTCTCAACCAGTTTAGGGAAAGGAAACAAGTCTGGGTGTGTGTTCCTCAGAGCATGCCTTTCAAAATCCTAAATGGGAGAATGTTTTGAAATTGAAATGAAAATGTTTGTATTTTTGAATGTGGTGAAATAGGAGAAATATTTCTTTATAGAGATAAATCATGTCTATCTACTGTATGAAAGATTTGAAATTGACTGGCTTGTATGAGGCCCATGCTTGAGGCTTAAAAGAGTTTTGATTGACCCTGGGAGATTACTCCACTGGAGATTGAATTTATTGAATGAATTTTGTGTTCTGTATGAAGCTCAGAATTGTGGTTGACTCTAGCTGGAGAGTGTTTGTTTTATTTGACTGAAAGATTTATTTGGTGTTCTGTACAAAGCCCAGAATTGTGGCTGGCTCTATCTAGGAAGACATTGTTTTCTGCCTTGTACAAAGCCCAAGGTTGTGGCAGACTCAATGGGGAAAAGATCCCAAGGGTTATGAATCTTTTGACACAGGAAATAGTGTTTATATGCCTTGTACAAAGCCCAAAGTTGTGGCTAATCTTGATGAAGAAAGGACTCACTGTGGAGACTCTATTATCTTCCTTGTACAAAGCCCAAGGTTGTGGCTGACTCTGAATAGGGGAAGATCTACCAGTTTGGGATCTTTTGACTTAAAGGAAAATATCTGCCTTGCACAAAGCCCAAGGTTGAGGCTAACTTTGTGGAGGGTTACTCTGTTGTGCAGAGATTGAATGTTGACCCTACTGAGGAATTTGTTTTTATTAAGCAGGGATTGATGAATGAAAGCCCAGGTTTGAAGGTTGACCTTACTGGGGAATTTGTTTGAGTGATTGAGACTGACCCAGGGTTGACTCTACTGGGGAATTTTGAAGGTTTGAATGAAGGATGATGGAAGCTAACCCTTCCCAAGGAATTTTGACTTATGAAGGAAAGATTTTGGAAGCTAACCCTTTCCAGGGAATTTTGACTTATGAAGGAAAGATTTTGGAAGCTAACCCTTTCCAGGGAATTTTATGAAATGAAGGAGCTGTTTGGAGGCTAACTCTTTCCAGGGGATTTTGACTTATGAAGGAAATATTTTGGAAGCTAACCCTTTCTAGGGAATTTTGTAAAATGAAGGAATGTTTGGAGGCTAACCCTTTCCAGGGGATTTTATGAAATGAATGATTGGGTAGCACTCCATTGATATGAAAGGGATGAAAGGATTGATTTATACTTCTTGTTTAAAGCCCAAGATTAAGGCTGACCTGACTGGGGAAATTCCAAATGTGGAATCTAGATTCTACTAAGGAGAAGACTTACTAGAGATTGAAGATATGGGTGACATAAACTGTCCATGTCTCTCATTCCAAAAGGTGAACTCAATACTGAGATTGAGACATACTTGGCTTATTTGAAGTATGGTTTGAAGAATAGAAGAATCTCACCAGGGTAGGCTAAAAGGTGACTAAAGACCTATTCCTATGTTTATAAGAAACCTGACGGGTCCTTGTATACAAGCTCAAGAGAAAGTTGTGAATATGCTTTTAAGAAGCCCGTGGGTCCTTGTATTGTAAGCCCAAGAGGAGGCTAATCGAGGGTCCTTGTTATAGCACAAGAGAAAGTTAAGTTGGCTTTGAACTTAGTTTCGCTCTAAGCAAAAGAGTAAGAGGTTTCACTGGGAATAATTCCTCTTGGGTGGATGTGCCCTATTTTTGTTCTAAGGCTTTTTTCAAGATGTTTCACCGGGAATAATTCATCTTGAGGTTGAACTAAAGAAATCTAATCAGGAAAGAGCCTTCACCGGGAAGACATTCTTAATCCTAGGCCATAGTCCTATAATATATATACAGTTTATTTATCCTAAGGTTTTTCTCAAACGAAGTTCTAAATAATGTATATACAGTTTATATTTGACAGGAATTTAAATGAAAGCTGTAAATTGAAAGCTGTAAAGCCTAACTTGGATGAAGAGGAGGCCTTTGAAAGATGTATGTACAAAAGGGGTTGGGTCTTAGACTCAGGGAGAGGCCCATGTGAAATGGATTTGAAGTTGAAGTTGTTTTGAAAAAACAGATTGAAAGTTTGATTGAAAACAGTTGAATGTTTATTGTAAACAGTTTTGAAGTTTTGTTTTGAAAACAGAAGAAATGAAGATTGACACTAGGTCACATAGGTATATGAAGAGTTTCTCGGGAATAATGCCCTTCAATACCGAGAAGAAAGTTTTGAAAACAGATGAGAAATTTTCTGTTTAAAGAGGATTTGAAAACTATAAAAAGAAAAGGTGTTGGGTTTTACACTCTATTAGAGGCCCAAAAGATTTATTTACTGTTTATGAAAAACAGTTGAAAGCTTTTGGTTTGAAATGATTACTGTTATGAAAACCATTTTACGAGTTTTAGGCTTACCTCGAAGAATGAGAAATCGGATTTCTGAGTTTGAGGTGTTAACTTGATCCTCAAGTGATATGCTTGGAATAAATTAGGATCTCAACAGATGTTAAGCATCCACACCAGTAGAAAAGAAACATCGGATAAGCTCACAGCTTACATCATTTCATGATCATCCAGTAATTGTTTAAGGACTTCTACAGCAAATGGAAGACCAAACAAACAGACAAAACCAGAGAACAACAGAGAAATAATCTCCAAGTCGCGGTAGAAGTGAGAAAATTCAAGTAATATGTGCAACATTAATCAAACATAAATTTAAATGATTAACTACACAAAAGTAATTTGAAAATATCAAATTCAAATGAAATTAATTCTAAGAAAAGATATTTTTATGATTTTTTTATGAAAGAAGAAATAATTAGAAACATAAACTTTAAATATGCATCTAAAATATTTTTGGAGTTTTTAATAAGGATTAGAAAATCAAAACTAAATCCTATAAAAATACTAAGTTTTTTTATAAAAATATTTTAAAGAAAATTAAAGAGATAATAAAAAAAAACTATTAATGGGCCAGGGGTGTGTTGAAATTCGTTTGGAGGTATGATGGCCAAAACTGAAATAAAAAAGGATGTGTGTTTGGGCCGGACCGGGTCGGTTCAGATGGAACCCGGATCCACCCAACTCTTAGTGAACAAGGGATGGGTTAGACAAACCCTAAAATCCAAAAGAGGCAACGCCTCTGATCTTCTCTCCCTCACGTTTCTGAAAAACAAACTTAGGAGAACAAACTTTCTCCTCACTCGCAGCGAACAACAATGACAACTCGGTCATGGAAGAAGTTGAAGAAGCTCAAATACCCACGAACCCAGGTGTGCTTCTTCCTCAAATTTTTTTCGTTTTTTTCTCTTTGATGATAGCTCAGTAATAGCTTTCTCTTTCAATCGCTCGTTCATCTTTCTCGGTTGCTCGCTGTGAACAAACAATGACAATAACCTCTCGGTACCGCTCTTGGTTCTCTCTGAGTCTATGAACAACAACAATAGCAATTGCCGAACAGAAAATCTACAGCGGCCATGGGAGGAGTTCTCGGAAGTCCCGGTAAATTATGATCAAACTTACAAGGATAACCTCAATTTTACAACAAATTTCAAATTGATTTTACCATGTTCATGAACATGGATGAAAGTCCGGGTAATTTTAATCTCCGTTGTTTTGAATTTTACCTCTATTCTGTGATATGTGATATAGTAGTGATAGCTTACAAATTATATTTTGTTTCCTAATCTTATAGTGTCTGAATAATTGTAGAGGAAAACTTACAGCAACAGTTAGCAGTGATATAAGAGTGAAAGTAGAAATGACTTACCTACGGCGAGGAGATTTTCGCCGGTTTATTTTTGAGGTATGCCTTTAACCGCTACTGCTTCTGGAAAATTTGTTGATGTTGTTCTGAATTTTGTTTTGAATTTTTGTTGTTATTGCTGCGATTCTAAACCGTTGTTGATTGTTAATTCTGAATTGCAAGTATGGACCGCTGCTATGTTGCTGTAGGTGTGCTTCCTTTATTTTCCCTCTGCTTGCTTCAACTTGATGAAGATGATGAAGATGCCTCTTCTTTTCAATTTGCAGGTTTTTTGAAAGGAGTTTGGATATTAGGGAGACTTGAAGATGGATTTCAAGCTCTTGGGTGCTCCAAGTTGTTGGAGGCTTGAAGATGAACATCTTCAAGCAAGGTATGAAGAACTACCTTATCCTTCTTCCTTCCCTTGTATGAAACTTTGTAACTAGAATACTCACCTTCAATAGAGAGACTCTTGGCTTGAGAATTTCTTCTTGCCAAGAGATCTATTGAACAATATGAGTAAAAGATAGAAGAGAGAAAGCATGTAGTAGAGTTGCTTTGGTGTGTTGAATACTGAGGATGACACTTCTATTTATAGGCAAAAGATCTTAGAGCAATTGAAGTAAGTGAGCTTGCTTAGTGAAATCACTTTGGTTTCTTGGCCATGAAGAAATTTCAAAGAATATCAAAATGCAATGATGGCATTTTTGAGCTAGCTCCCCATCCATTGATCTCTTCTGATCTTAGGGGACAATTCTGATGTGTAGAGATCTCTAATTGGCTCAAAAAAGATTCCAATTGATGAATCACCATTTGCCATAAATTCCTAAATGTAATGATTACATAATCACATGGCTTTGATTTTTGGATGTTTTGGAATCTTGATGCAAATGATTCAAATGATTCTCTCCAATCTCTTCTAATATATTTGAAGTGTAGATGCACCAATTAGTGTAGGTCTTTGCATAAAAATGACCAAAACCAAAGTTGGTCATGCCTTGAAAATTCACTTCATGTGCCTTACTTTGCTCAAGCATAACTCTTAGCTCAAAATGAATTTGGAGGAGGTTGAGAACAATTTTGAAAGACCTTGACATGTAATTCAATCCATATGTTTTGTGTTTTCTCAAAATCCTTAGGGAATTTAGTGAAAATGACCCATGAAGTTTCAAGAAAACTAGGTTTTTCACCATTCTTGGTTATGCAGCAACTTTGAAGCTCCATATCTCTTCAATGGTTGATTTTTAGCCAAAAAATTATATGTGACAAATTTGTTCATTGGACCAAATTATACAACTTTGATGTTGGAAGTTTTTTTCAGTTTGTACTTGAAATTTTGAGATATTCCCTTCCAAAGTCAATCTTAAAACACTTAAAAAATTTCTAAGTATGAAAAAGTCAATCTTTGACTTTTTGATTCTTGATTGATTTTCTTGATTTTTCTTGGTCTAATTAATTCAATAACCATATATTGATGATTTCAATCTTCAAAAGTCCATGGTTGACTAAAAACCCAAAAAGTCAAAGGTGGTTTGTACAGTTGACTTTTTCAAATAAATTGTAATTTTTGGAGATTTCAGGTGAATCAAGCTATCCTCCTCAAATGAATGATATGAGTGGAACATATTAAGGTAATAGAGGATCTTGAGCCATGGTTTTAGTTGTGGAACCATGTCCTGATTAAAAGTCAACTGTCTAGGTGAATTAGGTAAAAAAAAACCCTAATTGTAGGCCAGATGAAATTGATGACTGTGGCCTCTGAATTGAAGTACAATTCCCATTGTATATTGACATGGGGATCATTTGAAGATTATTAAACACTTTGAGTGATGCCCTGGAGATTTTTAGGGTTTCCCAGATGTGGGCCCTAATTTTAGTCCTTGATAGGCTCAAAACCCTAGTTTAGTGACCTGGGCAAGCCTGAGTCCTGATGGCTAATATCTGATCATCATAGGTGGATGGTTGAATCACTTTGAGTCCTATGATTGTTTTGGAAATCATTTTCTTATTGATTGATCCTTTTCCTGAGCTTCTTGTCCTTGGACACCATAGACTGAGTACTTGGCAAACAAGTGACTGCTCTGGGTACTTGTCTTGAGTTGATGAAGTGTATGGAGATGTAAAATCTCAGGGGGGTCAAAATTAGGGTATGACACGTAGCATATTCAAGATCTACAAGCACTACATAAGAGGAAAGGGACCAAAATCCCCACCTCTAACATCAAGACTACCATAGTTCATCTTGTGAATCTATATGCTTACAGTTACAAAGACTCTTCAGTTGGAACGTATTCCTGATGGCAGATTTGTGTTGATGATGACAACACATATGTGTGTTAAAGTTGGTGGTGATGTGAAAACTACTTACGTGTTGAAGTTGGTGTTCCTTCACCAAAGTTTCCTTAAATCCTTGTGAGTAAAAACTAATTGTGAGGAAAGAGTTGTATTGGTATCGTGTCATTGTTTTAATTCTAAGAGTGTTATATTCTTGAAGAATTGAGTTAGGTTCTTGTGATCAACCATGGGAAAATCTACATTTGGTTATAGAAATCAGCTTGCAAAATTTTTGTTCTATTATTTAGAGTAGTTGATGAAATTTTTACTAAATTTGGGAGTTCATCCCATGGAAAAACTCTCTTTTGGTTAGGGAGATAATCCATTGTAAAAAGTTTAGATTCTCTTATATCAAGGGTTCGTGGACATAATATGTAAAAGCTTAATATTATAGTGAAAGCTCAAGAAGATCTCTTAAACACAAGACTAGGTCAACATTCGACCGAACCTATATAATTCTTTGGTGTCATCTCTCTAACCTAATTTCTTTAAATTATGTTATTTACTTTATTGTTTTATTTTATTTTCATTGCTTTTCACTCTAATTATGTGGACACTAACACCATTGGCTATTTAAGTAATAAAAACTTTAAATTAATCAAGGATTTAGAATACCACAATCCCCATTCTTGTCTTTGTAGTCACTTGTCCAACAAGTGACATCAGAGCTTAACTCCTGATAAAGACTAATCACCCTAGGAGGAAAATAACTGCAGGCTATTCACTAAACAAACTCTCATCCTTTAATGGAGAAGGATAAAGTTTATCGAAAGAGAAAATGAAGTTTTTTATATAAGGGATAGATCGTGATATTTAGAAGGATGTGAGGGAAGTTTCAAATGCTCCTACATATGAAGTTAATGGTGTTGTAGTAAACCAACATTAAAGTGATTAGACCAAAGATGATAAAAAAAGTGTGCAACGTAGTTTGAAGGCAAAAAACTTCATCATTCTTGATGAATTTTTGTGAGTTTCTCTCTGCGAAACTATAAAAGAAATATGGGACATCCTCCAAAGTTCACATGAAGGAACTAATGAGGTAAATAGTGTCGTACTTAAGACTTCACACACAAAAGGGGAGTGAATTGTGCGATTTGTAAAAACTAGGTTTTGAAAACATTTGGGAAGTAAAATCAAAGTTTAAAATCATTTTCAAAAACTAAGCAGCGGAAAGAATAAATGCGTAAAATAAAAGCTTTTTAGAGGATGAGTTTAAAACATTTGACTGTACTGTTTCTCGTTAATTTTAATTTACTTGAGTAAATATTATTTTTATGAATTATGTTTGTACTCGGATAATTTTATTTGATATTTTTGGGTTGAGTAGAAATTTTTAGAAATTAATTTGAATTACTGATTGATTTAATTAATATAAATAATAAGAAAATAGGAGGTTTAAGTGAAATGGGTGGAAATTGAAATTAATAGAAATATGGAGTAAAGTGGTGATAATTAGAAATAAGTTAGGGCCAAGGTGAAATAGTTAAAGGATTAAATTAGTTTTATTATTATTAAGGGATTAATGGAGCTTATTTGTGTTAGTACTTGAATTGAGAAAGAGAACTTGGGAGAAAGACAAAAAAACAAGGGTTAAAGAAGGAAAAAGAAGCCATAACTAGAGCTTGGAGTTGCTGAAATTTGAGGTAAGGGGGAAATGTTCACTATAAGAGTGTTTATTTGCAAAGAGGATAAAAAGGGGTCCTTACACTCTTCTTCTTCCTTACCCTTTCCTACATGAATGAGGATTTTGATATTTACATATGGTTATCAAACCTTTCTAAATTATTGTGTATTATTGTTGTAAATTAATGATGATTGTTGTGTTGAATTAAAGTCTTGAAATTTGTGTATAATTATGTGTTGAAATTCTGATTATGTGTTCATCAGGATATGTTTGGAAAGTGACGAAGATGATAAATAATTGATGATTAGTTGATGTTGATTCTATATATTTGATGTTGATTCTATATATTTGATGTTGCTTGATGTTATAAACATGTTATAATTATTGTATGATGAATTGTGAGCTTCACTTTGAAGTTCTGTTTTCGGTGTTTTGCTCGCTTCGTCTCTGAGAGGAACTATCAGGCACCTAATTCTGTTTAATTTGCTTTATACTAATCAAAATCCAAAAATATGCATTTTGTCTCTATTTTGTGTTTTACAGGTAAAAGATCGAGCAAAAATCAAAACAGTGCAAGAAGAAATATTTTTGAAAATTTGAAGGTGGAAATTGATTTACCCATATGGGAAATCGATTTCCTGGGGTGAAAATTCAAAAATAGAGAGGGAAGCATGACATCATTTTGGCACCTATTTTCTTTGATTATTTTTGTCATTTTACCAATTTTCCACCTCACCAAAATTAATTCCCTTCATTAAACCCATTTTACCAATTAAACATCAATTAAACACAAGATTAATTACCAAGTGCACAATGACCAAATTGCCACTACTCTTACTACAATCCTATAAATATAGGCCTTCACCTCTTCATTTTACAAGCTTGGAGAGTTAAAGAAATTCTTGCATTTTCACTTCTCATCCTTTCTAAAACCCTCACCCAAAGTTCATTTTCATAGAATTAGTAAGATTCACCTTGAATCTTGCTAGTTTTGAACTAAACCTTCTTCATTTCACTCTTTTCTTTACTTGTTCATCTCCAATTTTGAAGGATCTACTCATTTGGTGTTTGTTCTTGAAGCTACTCCAACATTTTGTTCAAGAAGTGGTAAAATTCTAAACTCTAAGATGTAGATCTTTGTTGCTTGTGTTTAATGCATCTTTGATGCTACATTGGTCCTATTTGATGGTCAATTGATGGAAATTTTGTGCTCCAATTGATATGTGATCATAAGGTGTTTGTATGTTTGCTTAAATCAAGTTTTATACTTCTTAATGCTGTTTTTTTTAAAACTGTGCCAAGGAAATCGATTTCCTACAGAGGGAAATCGATTTCCACTCTGCTTTTGCGCCAGATTTGAAAATCTGCACTCAGGAAATCGATTTCCCATAGAGGTAAATTGATTTCCACTGAGGCAGAATGTTTTTTTTTTGCTTTTTTATGCTTGTTTTGACTTCCTTCTTCCTCTACTTCATTAATATCATTGGATCTAGGATGTTGATAGGTTTAAAATGGCCAAATCCATAATATTAGATGAATGATATTAATGATAGTGTGATTTGATTTACTTTATGCATTTTTTTTATTCTTCCTCTCCTCTTTTTTTCTTTTGATCGATGAAAGTCTTAATACCTTGAGAATTCTTATGGATTCTTGGTAAAGACTAGATCGTTACCTATTTTCTTTTCGTGTGGTATTGCTTTCGGAGAGTGATCTATATAACGATTCTCTCGCATGCATTAGCACATAAAGTTTTGACCGGCCTCGTTGTAGGGTGATTTCTACATAAATCACTTGACGATCTGCTTAACATAGCGCAATATTTCATGTCCCGAATCAAAAAAGACCAAACATGGAAGAGAATTGTATGCGGTTGATTTAAGACTTATGGAGGTTTATCGTGTAGTCGCTATGATTTTATCAAGCTTCTGATAAATGTCCATTGAATTTAAATCCGAGAACATCCTTCACTCACCATCGATCTTTATTACTAACTTTGATAACATACTTGACAAGTTTCAAGATGGTCATCTTTAACATCTAACAATTGACTTTAATTTCCGTATTTTATTATATTGCTCTTTATATTTCTCGCTTTATCGCTTTATTTTATCATTTCATCATGTTTATATTCCGCTATTTTCTCTTTGTCCATTTGGACATTTTGTTTATGTTTCCGCGATTTTCCTTTTGTCCACTTGGACCATACTTTACTTTTATGCTAAAACACTAATAAACAACAAAAATCTAAAAAACAGATAAGGCTCTCTTTTGGACTATTGGTTACTATCCCGAGCATTTTGGAGACTTGGACTTTTGGACTTATGTTGAATAGTATATTCAAGGCAAATATTTTTAAATCGTATCCACAGAGATTGGGTGATATTACCGCCGTTCTATAGTTACAATTATTTTAAGTTCGAAAGATAACAAAGTTGTTTTGTTTTGAAAAGCTATTTGTTCTAATTAAGACAATTATAAGACAATAGAATAGAACTTGTTTCAATAATAAAAGATTGACAAGATTGGTTTTGGTTTCACTATTCCTATCTCCTATGTGACTTTAACAACTAATGCATAACTTCAATAGCAATAAGAATGTTCTAGTATCCTCTCAACAATGTTTATGTC